>NC_139585.1:21573448-21825948 GCF_946808225.1 Silurus aristotelis
TGTGCTTTGATCACATAAGAGCCATGTTAAAATATCGATTCAGGCAGCAGGTTTTTATCACAACTGAATCTTTTAGAGATTTGATAAAGATAAAGGACTTGCTTTAAAGTATGTCTGATCTTTGATTTAAGATTTTATGAATCAAAACCTCTTAAAGTGAATCAAGACCTTGTAAAATGTTTTTTTTTTAAAGAATCTTTATAGGCCAATAGATGAGAAAAGATAAGTTTGAGCTTGTTTCATGTAAGAGGCTGCACGCCATCGACATAATTGCAAAACGATTCAACAAATTGTTTGTTCAAGAAATGTCAGAGAAGTATGCTATTTCCATGCTTATTAGCTCACACCATTCGCTGGATGAAAATCTCCAAATTATACAAATTTTTTTGCTTCTTGTATGCCCATGGATAAAAAAAAAAAAAAGATCACTATTCAAAACAGTGTTCTCAATTTATTCTAGCTTTAGATTGAGGATGGAAGTTTAATAGCAATGATGCTATATGTCTATCTATCTATCTATCTATCTATCTATCTATCTATCTATCTATCTATCTATCTATCTATCTATCTATCTATCTATCTATCTATCTATCTATCTATCTATCTATCTATCTATCTATCTATCTATCTATCTATCTATCTAAAATAATTTCTACAATTTACCGTTTTGTTGAAGACATTTTTCCAACTGTTTGACACGAATCAACATCTAATACAAATCTGTCTACAAACCAAAATGTTTTGATCTTTACCAAATCATTGGCCATGTGAGCAGAGACAGACCATATTTGAGTCGACTAGCATAGCATTGCAAATGCATCTTTCATAAAACAGCAAACTTTTGGCAATCTCTGCTGTAAGAATGAATTATCTAAGTGTACATACTGGAATTGAGTGAAATTAGGGGTTTAATATTGGAGGATTTTTTTCCTTGTTTTTTTTTTTTTTTTTCTTTCACTCATTCATGAACAGGTATCTATTTATAATATTCTGTTCCAATTGATCTTGTCACAGTCTTTCAATAATTCCTATTTTAGTGTGAATTATGGCATTCCACAATCGTCGTCAATGCTGAAGTAGTGAAAATCTTTTTGAATGCTATAGGTCAATGAGGAACGTTGGAGTTGGGGGAACATTCAGAAGTTATCTGTTGCCACTAGAATGGTGGTTTGGCTTTGAAACTTAGCCAGTTTAGAATAATATACTTAATATCTTGCTCACATACTTCAGCACAAGCCAGAAATACACATCACCACAAGCAGAACCTGCCTTCTCCACTTGTGAGTAAGGTGGAGACTTTATTCAGTTAATTGGCATTATGAATGAGAGAAGAGCCGCATGTAGTTTACGAGTTTCTGAAACCCACAATAAGGTTGTAACTTCCTGCATTTTAGTGAATACAAGGCATTATATACAGTGGGGGAAATTATTTGATTCCCTGCTGAATTTGTAAATGTATTTGTAAATGGCTACAAGATCATCAGGTTGTTGCTTTGGCCATATGTTTTTTGTCATTGTCATGCTGAAAGACCCAACCACCACCCATATTCAGTGTTCACATCCAAGATTCTACACTGCATGGCAACGTTCACATGGTGAAGTCTTCCTGTACCCTTAGCAGAGAAACAGCCCCAAAGCAGAATGTTTCCTCCTCCATGTTTGACATTGGGGATGGTGTTGTTGGGGGCATTAACAAGTTTATGTGCATTCTTGAACAGAGGGATCTCGGTGTATTACCAATCTTTTTCTTGGTGACTGTGGTCTGAGCTCACTTGAGATCATTAACAAGCTCCTCCCTTGTAATTCTGGGATGATCACCTTTTTCAGAATCATCCTTAACCTATGAGGTGAGATTTTGCATAGAGCTCCAAAGCGAGGACAATTGACTTCTTTCATTTTCTAATTAATCGTGCCAACAGTGGTCTCTTTCTCACCAAGCTTCTTGCTGATGGTCTTGTAGCCCATTCCAGCCTTGTGCAGGTCTACAATCTTGTCCCTGACGTCCTTTGACAGCTCTTTGGTCGTTCCTATAGTGGTGGAGATTTCTGAAGGGAAGAGTTTGACTCAGGTGTCTTTTATACACGCCGCAAGTTGATATTAGGAGTTCTTTCTTAGAAGGGACAGGACTAGTACTAGACTAGGACAGGACTAGAATTATTGCTGGTTGGTAGGTGATCAAATACTTATTTCAAAAAGCAAATAAATTTATAACCTTTCTTTCATGGTTTTGTATGGATTCTTTTTTATATTCTGTCTCTCTCTGTTAAACTGAACCTACTATAAAAATTCTAGACTGTTAATTTCTTTTGTAAGGGGTTAAATCTACAAAATCAGCAGGGGATTAAATATGGCAATGTGTCTGTTCTCAGTCATGTTTACATCGCAGACACCTTCTCTCTCATCCATGTTAGCCCCATACTTCTTGTTGCCTTCCGCCTTGCTTGTTGTTTGTAGAAAGCTAGTGTACATCTGCGGTGTATGAGAGCTACGAAGGTGGAAAAAAAGGTGCAAAGACAGGAAATAGGTTGATGCTCTGAAAACTGCACACAATGAGAAGAAATAATTGTGACATTTCACCAAATAGATTAAAACCAAAGTAACGAGGCTGTTTTCAAAATGTAAGAAGTAAAAAGTACAGATATTTGTGTAAAAATTTAAAAGTAAAAAGGTTGTCTATAAATGAATAGTAAAGTTATGATACCAGAAAAATCTACTTAAGTACAGTAACAAAGTATGTGTACTACGTTACTTCCCACGTCTGCTTAGCACTGATGAATAAATAAAAGCGTTATATAAATACCACCAGACAGACACATTTTTTATAATAATTTTTGCAGTAGGATTGTTATAGTTTGAGAGTTAGTCACGGAGTGTTTTGATTCAATGGTTACTTTCACACTGCCTTTTTTTTTTTTTTTTTTTTGCAATAAAGAAATCCAGATTAAAAGTATTTTCTCCACATTTATAAGGATATATTATTGTCTGTCTGTCTTCCTTTGTTAATCGGCTTTTTCTTGCCATTATCAAAGCAATATTCTATTCCCTGTAGTACAATACTGTCCAAATATTACTTAAGAGGTTGTAGTAACTCAGTCTGTTACAAGTGTCCAACATTGCTTTTATACAGACAGAGGGTTGGGACACCTGTAGAAATTGTAAGCATCAACTATTAAGGCTTAAAAGTTCACTTTTAATAATATAGTCATGTGCCCAATCTATTGTCGTCCTAAAACATTTTCTGAAGTATTCAAATGTTTTCTGAAGTATTAAAATGTTATTTATTTTAAGCTCTTGCTATATGCTTATATATGTATATATGTAATATGTATAATTGTGATATTTCAATAGTTGCTATCATACAGTCCTAATTAAAAGCTATTTCTGACTATAAACTTATGTCCAGTTTTCTGTAAGTTTTTCTTCTCTTCGGGTTGTGTTTTTTTTTTTTTACACAAATCAGCTATTGTTTTTTTTTTAAACAATTAACTATAGAGATACTTTGAAACTGTGATATTTTTAGACTGTGTTACCATACAGTGAAAACTTCGAATCATAACACTCCTACTCTTTATTTTTGGTCTCCCCCCAAAAATTATCATAGCTGTTCCAATCCATTGGATCCAATGCATCATGAAATCCTTGTTTTGAAATTCTTGGCATCAAAAGAGCTTTGGACCACATTATCTACATACCTTAGTCCAGAGCTACACACCTGCTCACCAGCTCAGATCTATCAAGCTGTCTGACATGCTGCTCTCTGAGATGTGAACATGCTGATAAGGTGAGAACTCTTTAGTTCTTCAGTGTCAGTGATGGAATGTGTCCCATCAATGCCAAATGGCTTTATGTTCATGTGCGAGGGTTAAGCTGCTTGAATGATTTTTACACTTCAACGGATAAAAAAAAAAAAAAAAGTCTAGCTTTTAGGACAATATGGATAACAGAGAATAGTCTGGGCAAGAAACTGTTAATTGGAGTGTTTATATGCCAAAAATCTAAGTGCGTTATCGAAGCTTGTGTGTGGTAAATTACAGCCAGTAGAGGAAAATAGATGTTCTCATGTTTGTTCTCGTGTGCTTGTTTAAACCCCCCTCCCATGCAAGATATCTGTATGCAATGCAGGCACTAGTGGATGAGGAAAAATCTGTGTTTGAGTAAAAACATTCTCCATACAAAGCTGCTTAAATTTTTAAATCTTGCTTGCATTATATATATATGTATATATTTCTCCACATAGATGGCCTAGGCCCAGTACAGTGGCCAGGGTCATGCAGAGGTTTTCCAAGACAGGTTCCACTCGGAACAGCTCTTGCAAGGGTCGATCAAAGAAGCTGAGTCTTGTGCTGTGCATCAGGTGCAAAAGCGGCTTTAAAAACAGACGCAGGAGTTCAGTAGACTTTGCTTTAGAGGTTGCTAAGAGTGAAAGGTCCGCTTGTCAGTACTCAGACAGTCAAGCATGGTGGTGGTAGCACTATGGTCTGGGGTTGCATGAGTGCTCCTGGTACTGGGGAAGATGTAAAGATGGATTCCAACTTGTACTCTGAAATTCTGAAGCAGAATATGATGCCCACTTTTTAGAAACTGGGCTGAACGGCGATTTTCCATAATATACCATAATAACGACCCCAAACACACCACCAAGATGACCTGTCCTGCTGAGGATTCTAAAGGTGAAGGTGATTCAGTGTCTAAGTGTGTCTCCAGACTTAAAATCTATTGAGCACCTGTGGGGCATCCTCAAGCGAAAGGTGTAGAAGCGCCATGTGTCTAACATCCAGCAGCGTTCTGATGACATTATGCAGGAGTGGAAGAGGATTCCAGCAACAACCTTTGCAGCTTTTGTGAATTTCATTTTTCGGAAGGATTAATGCAGTTAAGTAACAAATGGGCTTTGGTTGTAATTTTCTCTATAGAACTCATACAATGAAAAAATTCTGTATCTTCAGGGGGATGGTGCAACATACAGTAGACCAGTATAGCAGCACAGACTACACTAGACTGTTTAATTCTGCTAACTAAACAGATAACTGTTGAATGGGAGATGCCAGTGCATTCAGTTGCCTTCAAGAATCATCATAAGAATGCAATGATTGTCATGTGATGGTGAGTATTTTGTAAATCTAGCTAGGTGTTGGTAAGATGGTTAGTTTGGTGTGGAAGTGGTCACACAGAGGCTCAGGTACCTTGTACCAGCAGGGGGATAAAGAGTCAATGAGAGGTGTGGGATTCAGCTGTTGTGGTAGGAGGCATCAGTAATTGGTATAGTGGTCCTGATATTCTCCTGAACTATTCTCACCATCAGTGGGATTCCCATACCAGAACCTCTAGAATTTTTCTTTTGTCCTTTTTGATACCATTAATCTTTCATCATTCTTGCCATGAATACATTCAGATTTTCCAAATCACTTTGAATTGTTGAGCTCTCATCCTTTAAGTGGCTTTTTTAAGAGAACCAAATTACAGAATGTAAATGTACAAAAGGAGCCCTATTATAAGGCCCTCTCAACTCCAGCCCTTACCGGGTGCGCTTTTGTTATGTTTGATTGAGCTTAGCTTTCCATAAACCTGCCTCTTCACATCACCGCACTAGATAAAAAGGCTTCATCCTCTTGCTGCTGACTCGCTTTTCACAGACTGACCCAAGTGTGAACCAAACCTGTAAATTGCGGCTTGTCAAAAGAGATAAAAACCATGTTACGTTGCCAGCAGAGGAAAGTCCTGTGCACAACATTGTATAGCACAGTGCTTTTCTACCTTTCATTTAGGTTAGAATTGTAATTCTGGATGTGTCTGACATCAATGTGAAGCAGACAACTTTTTTTTTTCCTTTTATACAGCTACATACTAGGTAGCGTCTGAACAATGCACCCTTTTTACACCTCCCAGTATTCAGTGCTGACATCAAGGCTAGCTATTGAGCCCTACGAGTTATTTTCCTGTAAGTCTTTTGAAATTTATCAGCTCTAATAATGCAGGCTGTATTTGGCATGCTCGATACGACGCCCGCTCTAGGTAACAATGTGCTGCTTGTAATTATCTCGGTGCAGCAGGCAAACCCTCTGGTCTGTAGACGTTCTGGGGGCTAGTCGCTCCTTTATTAGATATGTGTAACAGCACTGGTAGTGACAGCTCTCACATAATTACCCCT
The DNA here is from genome assembly GCF_946808225.1 of Silurus aristotelis. Taxonomy (NCBI): domain Eukaryota; kingdom Metazoa; phylum Chordata; class Actinopteri; order Siluriformes; family Siluridae; genus Silurus; species Silurus aristotelis. Next base: position 21,579,597 of record NC_139585.1, read on the forward strand.
TCTGTTTCCTGTGCCTGTCATCAGGTGATGACGGTTGCTACAGCCTTAACCAGCTTGCTCTCCCACATTCTAATGTTCTGCATGTAGTATAATATATGCAGCATATGCACATAGCATTGCATAATAAAGGTGCTTGAGCTCAGTGGGATGCACACAGGACTGTGTAAAGTAGCCTGGTTCTTCTCTTTTTAACAGGTTAGAAGTATCCAGAAGTTTAGACTCAGGTGATGAAGCATTTTTTCCCTCTGCTTGTAGTACTGGTTTGAACAGAAGCAAGCAGGACTTAAATGTAGGTTGCAGGCAAGAAAAGCTGAATAAGATTTGACACAAATTTGTTTGTTGAAGTGTGGGTGGGGAGTTTAACCATTTTGTGAAGAGCTCAGTAAAGTGTGAGCCTCTCAGAGCCTCACAACAGGTGCTTTATAACACATTAGGCATATGGCTGAAGCAAACCAGTGCCTTTGCTGTTGATTATGAGTGGGGTATATGCATGTTTATATCAGGGTCATAACATGAATGCATTAGCTAGACCTCCAAACAACTAGCAGCTCCAGGGATGTGCCCAGTCAGATATTTCTGTTTCCCAGAAACCTAAATGACTATGCTAAAAAAAAAAAACAGTGGCTAATGCAATTTGATGTAATAGTATATGATTAGCTAGTAGCTAGTGAAAGCACATTAGTACAGAAGGGACACCAGTGAACATGGCAAAAGAACAGATGTGGAGCCATAATCCTTATTATTATGAGGTGATTGTTCCCTTCCCACATCAAATGCTCTCAGATTGCAGAGATGGGTATTAACGAAGTACAAATACTTCATGACTGTAGTTAAGTAGATTTTCCACTCATTTTTCAACTTTTCACACTTTCACTCATAACATTTTTATACAAATATCTGTACTTTCTACTTCTTACATGTTTTATTTTCTTTAACTCTTTGCTTTAGTTTTAATCTATTTGGAGACATGTCAATATTTTTTCTTCCTATTGTGCACTGTTCTCAGCCCATCAACCTATTTCCTTTCATTGCCCAGCTTTTTTCAACCTACCAATGGTGTATCATTTCCTGGCTATCACACACCACAGACGCAGGCTAACCTACGAAGCTAAGAGCAATAAGAAGTGTTGCTCACCTGGATGAGACTGAGGGAGTCAGCGATGTAAACATGACTGAGAAATAATATTTTGTCCTTGACTTTTGAAAGAGGCGGCTTACATAAATCAAGCAGGAGTTTGAGTGACGCTGACTAGAGTTATGTAAGGCAGTAAAAGTTTGAGCCGCCACAATATTACATATTACACTTGTATCACATTTATTTTCAGTGCCATATTTTTGCCAACACTCAGCTGAAATCTATTCTATTGGAGTAGGCGACAAACAATAGGTTCTACAAACATGCATAGTGCGAATGTAAATATAAAAGAAAAGTTATTTTAGAGCTTGCAACTTGTGAAAAAGTTTGATTTAAAGAAACAAGGTTGATAAATACAAGCAGCCCACACATCCAACAAAATTAGCCTGTTGTAAATCTCTTCGCTGCCAGTCAGGCAACTCGAGCAGCATGTCCAAACATCTGGCAACCGAACATTCTGATCTCTTCCTGTTAACCCAATTTAATGATGAAACTGTTTTATTTAATTTAATGCCTTTTATTTTGTAGTTTTTACCTCGAAATTGTATTTGTGGGATGTTGAACTGCATTTTCCCAGTGCACTCAGAATTCATTTCTTCCTCTACTTGCTCTCAAAGCCAGCAGTATATTTCAGTCATAATAAAAAAGAAAAGTTTCAAGCAAAAAGCTGTCTTTAAAAGTGAAAGACAAAAAGGTTTAATTTTGAATATCCTGCTGTGTGTTAGCATTCCAACAGAACTTTTTTGTTTTAAACGTCCGTCTATTTGCTATTGACCAAATATAATATGATTTCCTGCAGCACTGCATGAAGCCACACTTTCAATTTTTCTGTCTTTGCTCTCGAAAAAGGTTATGGGTAAAAACTAATTGTACCACATATTTATTCATCTTTTATAATTTTTTGTTTTGGCACAACAGAAAATATCTCCTTAAAACCAAGCCCAATACTAAAAATGCACAATTTCCAAATGCTTCACAGTTCTTATATAGTCAAACAACATGACTCCAACATGAAACTTTCTTTCGGCTTCTCCCATTAGGGGTCGCCACAGCGGATCATCTGCATGTTTGATTTGGCACATGTTTTTACTCTGGATGCCCTTCCTAAAGCAACCCTCCCCATTTATCCGGTCTTGGGACCACCAGGGACCCTATGACTCCTATTTAAATAATGTATTAAATTGAAAACAGGGGAAGCACAGCATTAGTAATCTCTTGCATTTACCCCAGGGGTCCATCGTATTAATAGCTACATGTTTTTTGTATATTTACTGTACACCTGGGGTTTAAATTTGGTCTCAGTGGCTAGACGAGCTTAGTATGCCACTAACATTGAAGTTCATCATGGTGGTAGTCTCCGGGAGCAGGCCCTGGGAGGCTACTGTTAGATGTGACTCTGGGCTGAAGTAAAGTACATATCCTGCCAGAATAATCCATTATATTCCAAAATCCAAAACGTTAAGGCAAGCAAAGGTAAAACAGAAGCAGTATTCGTAACAATGGACAAAGAATAAATTAAAATCCAAATGGCTTTTTGTTATACAAAGTGTGGCAAGACCTTCGCAATTGTTAGACACTGAACTGCTCTAAGACTTAAAAACAGAGCGAAAACAGGAAGTGATAGTTAGAGGGTGTGGTAATACTAAAGTGATTGTGATCTTTCTACACATTCTCACTCCCAACTCATCACATATGGTTCAACTGACAAAAAAGGTAACTAGCCCTCATAGCAAAACAAAGACTACATGGTGGAGTTGGATCTAAATGACCTTTTCCGATAAGCTTAACCCCTAACTCAAACCTACACAGTACTGTACAAAAAAAAAAAAAAAAAAACGAACAACAACTACACTGCTGGATCAAAATCCTTGTTGCATATACAGTACTTACATATAAAGTATTAGCATCAATAATATTCAACCTGTGTTAACAGTGGCATTCTACCTAACCACAGACAAAACATTTTAATCATGAAAGCAGTTTACAGCGAACCCTGAAATGTATAATGTCGACTTGACTTACAATTTCTCTAAGCCATTCAACACTCCTCAGGGGAACATAGTGTCCTGGAAAGACATCAATATCTTTTGGTGGATGCTTTAAGCATGTTTGAGGGTGGTTTGCTTTTTTATTTTGTCTGGTATTATTTTTTGACATGCTGTCAGTTTAGTTTATGCTTGACAGACATAGTATGCTTAAGGGACTTGTATACCAGGTTTGTTACCAAACCTTTCAGGGTTGAAAGCTTGGATTTCAAAAGGATATTCATTTTCAAATACATTAGCTCGCCTATTTATGCTTGGGAAGTCTGAGCTAGTATAATCTAATAGTGAATGGTGAGCTAGTTTCTTTGTATATGAAACTGTAGAGGGAAAATAATTTGTTACTATAGTCCTAATTATCTGATTATAGAGATATTAATGTCTCACATTGTGTTTGTTCTCTTAATGAAGAGTTACATTAATGGTTAACCAACTGGGTATGACATGTGGTGTGCCTGTCTTTGAATTGCATGTAAAATATTATACAAGCCTATCAACAGTCCCCTTTAAAAAGATATAGGAACAGCACGGCCAGTTTTTTGTGTAGTTTTTTGATTTACTCTGAGATCTAAAAGTTTTGGGGTTTTTGGTGAGCAATAGTATTGTAGTGGATAAACCTAAAATCAATAACACCTAATATTTGGTTGCACTTATCACTTGCGTGCAATGACTGCTTCACTCCAAGGACCCACTGACAGCAAAACTTTAGCATTTTTCCTCTGTGTTTCTTTTTCAGGCTTGTGCCACCCTTTTTTTCAGATATTGTTTGTTTTGTGGGTTTATCATATAATCTCCTCTTCAGTACATTCTCAGGTGGGAACAGTATGATGAATGACATGGCCACTGTAAAAGCTTCTATTTTTTTCCCCACTGATAATATCGTTTTATTTTGAATTTTTTTATTGGCACTGAGTTTTGAGTCATTGTCTTGCCACATTATAAAGTTCCTCCTGATTAGTTCCTTCTGATGCATGTATCTGTAATTTGGCCAACATCTTCTTTTTTTCTTTTTCTTTCGGCTTCTCCCATTAGGGGGTCACCATAGCGGATTATCCGTCTCCATACCCACCTGTCCTGTACATCTGCCTCTTTCACCCCAACCACCTGCATGTCTTCCCTCACCACATCCATAATCCTCCTCTTCGGCCGTCCTCTTTTCCTCCTTCTTGGTGGCTCCATCCTCAGCATTCTCCTATCGATATACCCCATGTCCCTCCTCTGCATATGTCCGAACCATCTCAATTTCGCCTCTCTCACCTTGTCTCCATAATGTCCTACATGCGCTTTCCCTCTAATAAACTCGTTTCTAATCCTGTCCATCCTCGTCACTCCCAACGAAAACCTAAACATCTTCCGCTCCGCTACCTCCAGCTCCACCTCCTGTCTTTTACTCAATGCCACTGTCTCTGAACCTTACAACAAAGCAAGTCTCACCACAGTCCTATAAACTTTCCCTTTCACTCTCGCAGATACTTTCTATCACAAATTACTCCTGCCACTCTTCTCCACCCACTCCACCCTGCCTGCACTCTTTTCTTCACTTCTCTAACACACTCTCCATTACTTTTTACTGTGATCCCAGGTACCTAAACTCCTCCACCTTCTCCACCTCTTCTCCCTGCAGCCGCACCACTCCACTGACCTCTCATTCACACACATGTACTCTGTCTTACTTCTACTGACTTTCATTCCCCTTCTCTCCAGCGCATGTCTCCACCTCTCCAGGCTCTTCTCAACCTGCTCCCTACTCTCACCACAAATCACAATATCATCCACAAACACCATGGTCCATGAAGACTCCTGTCTGACCGCATCTGTCAACCTGCCCATCACCATTGCAAACAGGAAAGGGCTCAGAGCCGATCCTTGATGCAATCCAACCTTCACCTTAAACCAGTCTGTTGTTCCTACTGCACACTTCACTGCTGTCACACTGTCCTCATACATGTCCTGCACCACCCTCACGTACTTCTCTGACACACCTGACTTCCTCATACAATAGCACAACTCCTCTTTTGGCACCCTGTGATACGCTTTCTCTAAATTCACAAACACACCAAAAAATCCTACTGACCTTCTCTATACTTCTCCATCAACATTCTCAAAGCAAATGATGCATCTGTGGTGCTCTTCCTCTGCATGAAACCATACTGTTGCTCACAGATGGTCACCTCTCCTCTCAGCCTGGCTTTCACTACTCTTTCCCATAACTTCATGGTGTGACTGATCAACTTTATTCCTCCGTAGTTACTGCAGGTCTACACATTTCCCTTATTCTTAAAGATCGGTACCAGCACACTCCTTCTCCATTCCTCAGGCATCCTCTCACCTTCCAAAATTCTGTTAGACAATCTTGTTAAAAACTTAAATGTTATCTCTCCTAAACATCTCCATGCTTCTACCGGTATGTCATAGGGTCCTACCGACTTTCCACTCTTTAACCTCTCAATCGCTGCTCTCACTTCCACCTTACTAATCCTATCCAATTCCTGCTTCACCATCTCCACACCATCCAACCTCTCTCTCTCTCTCTCTCTCTCTCTCTCTCTCTCTCTCTCTCTCTCTCTCTCTCTCTCTCTCTCTCTCTCTCTCTCTTTCTGGTCCTACCGACTTTCCACACTTCATCCTCTCAATCGCTGCTCTCACTTCCACCTTACTAATCCTATCCAATTCCTGCTTCACCATCTCCACACCATCCAACCTCTCTCTCTCTCTCTCTCTCTCTCTCTCTCTCTCTCTCTCTCTCTCTCTCTCTCTCTCTCTCTCTCTCTCTCTCTCTCTCTCTCTCATTTTCCTCATTCATTAGCTGCTCAAAATACTCCTTCCATCTTCTCTTCCTCCATCCTTTATTGCTCTAACTGGCAGCACATCCTTCCCAGCTCGGTCCCTCTGCCTGGCCAAGCGGTTCAAGTCCTTTTCTTCTTCCTTAGTGTCCAACTTCTCATACAGCTCCTCATATGCCTTTTCCTTGGCATTCGCCACATCCCTCTTTGCCTGCTGCTGCATCTTCTTGTACTCCTGGCTTCGTTTCTCATCCCATTTACATTTGCGGCATTTAGCAGACGCCCTTATCCAGAGTGATGTACAAAAGTGCTTTGAGTCTCTAGCAAAGAATAAATCTACACTGGTACGCAAGAAGAAACTTAACATAAATATAACTTGAATTCTACAAAGCAAACTTGGAAAGTGCTAATTTAAGTGTTTCAGGAAGAGGTAGGCCTTCATTGGTCGCTTGAAGATAGCCAGGGACGCTGTACCACCACCTCGGTGCCAGAACAGAGAAGAGCCTTGAATTATACTTACCTCTCATTCTGCGAGAAGGTGGTACCAATCGAGCATCATCACTCTGTCGATCCCAATTCTGTTTTGCCAACCTCTTTCTTCTTTTGCTGTCCTGCACTTCCTCATTCCACCACCATGTCTCTTTGTCTTCCTTTCTATTTCCAGATTTCACACCAATTACCTTTCTAGCTGTCTCCCTTAGCTGTCTCCCAGCACCTCTTCACCAAACCCCTGTCTGACCTCTTTCCTGAATCTTATACTACAGTCTTCCTCCTTTAGTTTCCACCATCTTATTCTTTTTCAGTCCTCACTCTCTCTCTTCACCTGCAAAACCATCCTACAGACCACTATCCAATGCTGTCTAGCTACACTGTCCCCTGCCATTACTTACAGTCTCTAATCTCTTTCAGGTTGCATCTCCTGCATAGAACATAGTCCACCTGTGTGCACCTTCCTTCACTCTTATACATCACCCTATGCTCTTCTTTTTTCTTAAAATAAGTGTTCACCACTGCCATTTTCATCCTGTTAGCAAAATGTATCACCATCTGTCCTTCCACATTCCTCTCCTTAAAACCATACCTACCATCACCTCCTCATCACCTATGTTCCCTTCACCTACATCCCCATTAAAGTCTGCCCCAATCACCAATCGTTCATTCCTAGGTACACCTTCTACCACTTCATCTAACTCACTCCAGAATTTTTCCTTTTCCTCCATCTTACAACTCACTTGTGTAGCATAGGCACTGATGACATTAATCATCATGCCTTCAACTTCCAGCTTTACGTTCATCACCCTATTAGAAACTCTCTTCACCTCCACTACACTCTTACTGTACTTTTCCTTCAGAATCACCCCTACACCATTACTCTTTCCATTTACACCATGATAGAACAGTTTAAACACCTCCAATGTTCCTGGCCTTTTTCCCTTTCCACTTGGTCTCCTGAACACACAACATATCTACCTTTCTCTTTTCCATCATATCAGCTACCTCTCTCCTTTTACCAGTCATAGTACCAACATTTAAAGTACAAACCAACCCTAACCTCCACTCTCCTCCACTTCTTTATTTTCTGCTGTCTTTGTAGACATCTTCCCCTTCTTCTTCTCCTCCTATGGCCAACAGTAGCCCAATTTCCACCTGTACCCTGTTGGGTGACAATACCTGTGATAGTCGTTGATAACCCTGGGCCTCGATCGATCCGGTATGAAATTCATATTTGATTTGGCACATGTTTTACGCTGGATGCCCTTCCTAACACAACCCTCCCCATTTATCCAGGCTTGGGACCAACACTAAGAGTGCACTGGCTTGTCAACCTAATGGCTGGGTTTTGGCCAACTCTTTAGTAGACTTCTGAAATTCTGTTATCAATAAAGTTTAATAAGCCTGTTGTTTCTGGATTTCTGGTTTTCTTTGGTCAACATGTTTGATGTCTTTTTCTTACTACACCGGTGGTGTAATTTTATTTTTTTTGCACACCAGCACTAATAAAAAATAGTTTCATTTTATTTTGCTGAGCCTTCTTAACACCTTAGGCTGCTATGAACAAAATGTCTAGTTTTCAGTTGTTGTTTTTTTTATCATATATCATATCACATCATATCATATCATATCTAGTTTGATATCACAACTGTTATTGTCATTAAAGTCAAAATTATGGCATTTTGGCAACCCTTTTATGGACCATGATTACAGTGCACATTCTGTTACAGGAACTAATGGCCCCTGTTTATTTTGAATATGCTTCAGTAAAATTTGGAGTTTCCTCTAAGCATTTTAGAGATGCCTCCATAAATGAAGTTGCAGCACATTAGTTACAAATGGAGCCATTAGTGTGGTGCCTGCACAGTGATGTTTACTTAGTAAGTATGCACAAACAGGAAATGAGAGAGAGAGAGAGAGAGAGAGAGAGAGAGAGAGAGAGAGAGAGAGAGAGAGAGAGAGATAGAGAGAGAGAGAGAGAGAGAGAGAGAGAGAGAGAGAGAGAGAGAGAGAGAGAGAGAGAGAGAGAGAGAGTGTTTACACGATTGGCTTCATTGCATTCGGTTTGAATGATTAGCATTCCTAACAATTATTGCAGGCCATGTTTTAATGGAGCCTATTGCAGGGAGATTAACAGTAATGTAACAAAATAACACAAGCCTAGACACAAAGCTGGCACTAAAACCATCACAGCAGTCTATGCTGAAAAATTAGTCTGCACTTAAAAAACCCACACACTGGATGTATTTCGTGGAATTTAGAGTAGCAAATCTAACACTGAAAGTAGGCTGGTTTCATCCAAGAAAACACTTTTCATGGCTAAAGGCAGGACAAACATTACATATAGTGTTCCTTAGGTGGTAAACCTGTGGTATTATCTATAGCATAAACAGTCTGTTAACCGATTTAGCTATATTAACTGTATATAAACTAAATTAGCAGGAATATGATGCTCATGTTATAATGTATAAGAAGTAGTAGAAACTCTGTTTTCAATTCTTAGCTGTACTCTCTGCACTTTGTATACCGTGATTGAGATTCTATGAGCAGCTTGTGGAGGGGGCGGAGTGGCTTGTTTTTTTTTGTTTTTTTTATAGCACAGCCTTAAAGACCTGGTTCTGATTGCATTGTCGATAAAATATCCTGAGCATGTTGTCATGTTTTTAAATGTTGTCTTTATTCAAGCAATTATTTAAAAATCTAAAGGTTTTGCCATGGATGTTGGTGTCCAATAGGCTGGTTTAAATATTTCAGAAAATCTCAATCATAAAAGCTTAGGGCATGTTTTTTCCCCCTTCTTCAACTGTCTAATTTTGGCAATCCTGTACCCAGTACTCAGTGGTTAAGGTGCTGGATTACTGACCATCATTTGGCCATCCTCATCTGAGCTCTTTCATCAGCAAGGCATGCCTGTCTATAGAAATGCTGCTGTGTAAACTCAATGGAGTGTTGTGCAGGAAATATAGATATCAGCATTTGATTGCACTCGATATCCTATTAAAATATACTCATTAATAGTAATAAAATAATAATAATAATAATAATAATTACATATATAAATACTGACATTTACTTATTTTTTAGTTTTCTTCTTTTTTGTCTGTGTATTGATATATACACATATGCTCAGAGCAATGACAAATATTAAATACAATTTCAACAGCAAAGTCAAACAGCAGATATTATATATATTGTATTGTATTGTATTGTATTGTATTGTATGTTCGCACTGGCTGCCAAATAGAGAAGACTGCAGCCTTTAGTGAACTACCAAATCGTTTCTAGTGTAAGATTATGCTTAAGATCCCTGGGCAGTCACTATAAGTAGGTGGAGATTAGTTTGTCCTTCCATTTATGCAATATAAGAAGCCTGGCTATCAAGGTTGAAAATAAAATTATACTTTGTATGAATATGGTGGAAATAAGGGAAGGATTAATAGATAAACATACGACTTCTGAAATAAAGTTAAATATTAATTGCTTGTATACATTTATTCATTTGTTCATTTGTTCATTTATTTTTTTTATTTTGGTTTGTAGTATATCAAAGTCTTGTGGAGTCATGTCCTCCTGGAGAGTCAAATTGCAAGTCAAACAAAATGTCTGTTTTTTTCCCCATTGAGCCTGTATATACAAAGCACTTAATCATGTGATACAGGTATGTGTTTGTGTAGTGAGGGGTATTTAGTATGTTTTTTCAGAAACTTTGTGTGGCTCAAAGCCAAGATCCAGCGGTCAAACGATCTGCGTTGAAATTTGCGCAGTTTTCTACACGCGTACATCACATGTGCCAGTGGTTGGACTGTTTAACAAATTCTCACATGCACACAAAGGTCCAAGTTCACATCTGTTTCAATTCTCACCAGTTGTTCTCCCTCCAAGGAGTGTCCTTACTCTTTAAACTGATGACATTTTGCTGTGCAGCGCCAAAACTACATAAAGGCTCTTTTCTTTTTACCCGCGTACACAACATTTATTGTTTGTGGATTAATCTTTTGAAAATAATCAGCAGGTTTTTGATCATTTGTGCATGAGAATTCCTTTAAATATGCTCTAAGGACTACTATACTAGAACTAATACTAAAAAGCTAATACTATAATTATTTACCTCTAATGTACACAATAGGATTTGTAAAAATGCATTTTAAGCACAAGCTGATCTTGTCCATTAGTAGAACTACTAATTATAAAGTTATAATGTTATAATATGTATGTAGATTAGAACTTTACTAGGAACTCAGTAACATTCCTAAGCAGTGTATGCATGCATTAGAGGCAGGACAGAAAATATACAAGCATACTGTGTATTGATAGTAATTCAAGAATTATTGACATAGTCTATATCGGAAAAATATCAGGTAGGCAGAAACAAACAATTATACCGAAATCCTGAAAGAGTACAGGAGGTTGGTCAAAACCAGGAAATACAATAAAACTAGATCCAGAGTAGGAAACAGTTTTTCTCCATCAGGGACAGGGATGTGGACAAAGACTGAAGGTTTGCACAGGCTTATAATTTAAGATAATTTGACCTGACTCAGTTCAAAAATTTTACCTTTCTTACATTTTACAATCTCAACCTTGAACCAGTCAATAAACAGTTTTGTTAAGCCCCAATTATGAAATTAACCTAGATGAACAACAGATATTTTATGGTGTCACATAAGTTGCTTTTGGAACTTAGAATTTAGAAAAACATAGCTTGCAGAAACTGTTGACCCAAAAACATGTGAAGTTGTGAAGGATGATAACATCATCGACAGTTGGTGGTTTCGCTGCTGACCTTTAATTCTCCCTTAATTATTATAGCTTTATCTCATTGGGCACAAATAGACAATAGTCATATCTGGTTCCCCAAACTGTTACCACAAAATTGGATGCACACAATTATATCGGATGTCTTTGGATGTGGTAGCATTAAATTTCCCCTTCTCATTTGAATTTGGAGACCCAAACCTGTTTCAGCTTGGTGTGGAAGGTTTTAAATGTACGGCTATAGAGCTCTTAACCATACTGAGATGAATAGGAAAGCTGACTGAACCCCAGGCTTCCTTACTCTACATCAGTACTTGACTTTATTAACGCCTTTTGGGCTGAACATCTCCCAGAAGATGAAATGGGATTTTCACAAAGCACATTTAAATCTTATGGACAGCTATCCAAAAACTTTTGTCCATTATATTGTAGATTGAATGTATCATAGATTATATAGTTTATGTATTCTGTCTACAAGTGTTTGGCTAAGATTGACACAAAGTTAAGGCTTAATTTGACAGCTGGAACGCTTGCATCAGGAAAACGTTTTCCAGGTGGCAGCCATCCATGTTTTTTTTGTTTTTTTTGAACCATTGAAATGCCACAGCAGATCAGTCAAGAGAAACGCTCTGCAGCATGTTTTACAGCAGTTTATGATCTCTTTGGAAATGTTAAACTGCCCTAATGAACATTAACACGCCAGTCTTTTCATGTGACCTGCACATGCCCAGCGCATCATTTACTTCGAATAATCCCCTTATACGGTCATTTCAACTGCAAGCAGCTAGCCGATTCATCCTTATAAACTAAATCATCACAGAAAAGCAAGGATTTATTTATTTTTGCTCACTAGACCTATTTTCGTCATCATAAGCATCAGTGCATTTTATTACAGAAGATGATTGCCTCGCCACAATGAGAGTACAGAGACCAATATATAGGACGGTGATTTTTTTTTTTTTCTTTTTAAATCACTACCGATTATACACTCAGACTGGCTCGACAGATTGGTTATTGCTCATCTTCAGCAACAGAACATTCAAACAAGAAAGAAAGAAAGAAAGAAAGAAAGAAAGAAAGAAAGAAAGAAAGAAAGAAAGGAAGGAAGGAAGGAAGCCAGTAGGACATACTGTATATGAATTCTAAAAGAATTCTGTGTGTATGTTGCCATGTGATTTTGTTTTGGTCTGTGTCACATTTGGTTCACTCCTGCCTTATTGGTTTGCATGTTGTCTTGTTCACAGCTGTTCTCCATTTCCAACTCTCCAACTTTGAATAATGTCTGAATATTGGTGTTTTGTGTTCACAAAGTAACTTGTGGAGTCTCTGTCATGTTTTTTGTTTCGTCATTCTCAAGTTTCATTTTCTTTTATCGTTCTTGCCTTGCCCTGTTTATAGTTGTTTTCAGATCATTTTCAGACATTGATATATATATATATATATATATATATATATATATATATATATATATATATATATATATATATATAAATAAAATTAATAAATTCATTATATTTATTATTACATTATATTTTTTCTTCTTACCTTTAGATTACCTAGTTTGCTGTAGGTACATGCATGAGAAAAACTTTTTTGGACACTTCAGTGTTACTAAACTACGTACACTAAAATAATGAATGAACTGATGACAAAAAGAGGTTAGCTGTAAAGCCCACCCTTCAGAAATATCTGACCAATCAGAATACTATCTCTGTCACACACTTAGTCGCTCTAAAGCCTGACTATTATTTCAAATACTTCAGTCACTCCTGCACTTGATCTAAAAAAAACATGATTCTCAGGATATTGCTTATAATTTGTGGGCGTCAGGGAGCCACTGACAATACCCAGGGGACTCCTAGGACTTCCTGGATAGGTGGGATGTCTGCTTTGAGCAGAGTGACTGCATTTGTTAAACTTTCTTTTTATCTCACATGCTCAGCAAACGAATGGCCAGTCAAGGTTAAAAAGTAGCTTAAAATAATAGGAATAAAAAAAAAAAAACAATCAGAGAAATGCATTCATGCTTTCTTTCAGCAGAAATTTCAAAGTAAATTATTTGCAGAAAAGCTCTTGTTGAAAATTTAGGTCAGAGCCTGATTTAAAAACTTTTTAAAGTTATTTTCCAGGCTAACTAGACCAACTAGATTATACAATGAAGCCTGAACACAGGTCAAATATAATGGCTTTGTCAGAAATCCTTATTAAGTTTCTGTCCCTGTAACTCAAGACAGCTGCAGAATACAAATACACAGAGTGTTTGTGTGTGTGTGTGTGTGTGTGTGTGTGTGTGTGTGTGTGTGTGTGTGTGTGTGTGTGTGTGTGTGTGTGTGTGTGTGTGTAAAGAATACTGTGAGTTTCAGTTTTCATAGATGCAATTTTTTTCTACTTCTTCTTATTTACTTTGCTTCAAATGACTTTGACATCCAGTAAATGCACCAAATGTAGTGCTTGCCTTGGCATGAAATATAGTTCTTAGATGTCTGTTTAGTCAAGAAAGCACATTTATCGCTGCTGCCAATTCGCCATGATATACTTTGGCACATTCTGCTTAAGAGGGAGGATATGATAAGCAAAACAACTTTTGACAAGTTTCTGATTTCTATTTTGCCTATATTTATACTTTAGTGTACTGAATTTTGGGGAAAACATGTATACATTAACTGTAAACTAATGAACTTGTAAAACGAAATAATTCATTGTAATGGCACAAATTTCACTAACACACAATGTGCATTTCTTTTTGACGATTTTTATTACAAAAAAATTTTATATATATATATTTAAACAGAAGTTAAAACCTCCAAAGCAACAAATATTTATTTACGACGTCCTTTCTTTACTCAGATATATAATTTTTTTTAATCACTAAACATTTGTTTTACTGATGCGACAAGTTTTAAATGAAGCACCAAAATCTGCTATGATGAACACATCTGGCAACTAAAACCGTCCATAGCAAAAGTTCCGATTGGTGTCCTTAAGATTTACGTAATTTTAAAACACCATCATTTAAAACATTTACAAGAGTATTTTTACGAGCTGTCTTGTCATCTGAAAATATAAATAGGCTTGTGTAAGTAAATTGCGCAAAGAAAGAGAAGTAATGGAAACCTGGAATTTATTCTGCATTTAACCTACATCTGTATAATAAGTTAGCATGTTCTTCAAATGGAAGCAAAACCCTGTTTACCTGTTTACATGCATTATTAAAAAAAACCCACAATAAATAAACAGATACAAAATCCAGCCCAGTGCATGAAATGTAATTCAAGATTTGAACATCACCTGTAATACCTTTGATGTGTGAAGGTGGGTGGAAAGGAGGACTCAGGAGATAAATGTACTTCGAAGGAGCTTCAGGGCTCGCTTTATTTTTCCAAAAGCTACTTTTGATTTCTCTCTCTCTCTACACAACTCAAGTGGATAAACTCCAAAGAAAAAAACACAGTCCCAAAGTTTTGATTCTTTCACACTTTTCAAGCTTTTTCTATGTGTGTATGTGTGTTCATCTTTGTTTATCTCGCTCTCAGGTTCACAGCATTTGTCCTGAAAAGGAAACATTAAAGCACAAAAATTGTTCATCATTGTTAATTTTTCATTATTACCAGAGTTTATGATAATATTCTTCGCAGATTTAGTGTTAAAACACTTTGTTGTGTACTTGTATTTACAGCTCTTTCCCACAACCAACAGTCTTGAAGAAACTGTTGAACATTATTGCAAATGGACAGAAATAGTTTGAGTTTTAGCTCACAGGCAGGCGTTCATTACATTTTCCCAAAGACTGATAGATAGCATGCTGGACTGAAACTATGGCAGATGATGCAAGAGTGCAGACATTCTTGACCCTCTCTGACTGCAGACTTCCAAATTGTTTCATCACACATTCCCACTGCCGCCACAAAATGCCGAGACGGGACGTGTTGATTATTTCTTTAGAGCAGTGTGACAACATAGTGCGAATGGTGTCTTCTGAACTGAACTCAAATACAAAAAAAAAAAAAAACAATGTTCTAATACAAAAGGTAAGTCAGTTATTGGTCCCTCTGAAAATAATACAATATCTTGGCCAACTCAGTTTATGGAGCTTAGTTTCTCTGCACAGTGAGCCTTTGGTCTCAAATGGAAATTTCTAATCCTCCTTAAGTATACTGAACTCCTCCTTTTCATTTAATTGAAATATTTGGGTGATAAGCACTGTTCTGACTATGAACAGCAACTGTTTTATTGTCATTTCCCTCTGACACCTGGTTCAGCAGAGTTACTTTTGTACAATTAGCTGGCGGTCCAATGGTTGAATTCCGTTTTTTTAAGAAAACAACAATCTTTAAGTCTTTAAGTTTTTAAACAACAATCTTGACTGCTTTTGGCTGACAGGTTTATTCCATAATTTTATGTCCGATTTCTTTTCCTTACCAACAATACCGTTATTTTACATTTCACACTCATACTCAAAAATTTAATTGAACAATCGTCTAGTTCAAGAAATTCCCAAATGGCTTCCTGTTCATGCTAAGTCTCTCCCTAAATCTCTACCTGATTAATACACAATATAATGTATACTATATGGACAAAAGTATTGGGACACCTGACTTTTCAAGCCATAAGTGTATGCCTGTGTTTCGGTTTTTCCCAAAGTGTTACCACAAAGTTGGATAGGATGCCTTTAGATGTGGTAGCATTAAATTTCCCTTCACTTGGCGACCCAAACCTGTGCAAAAAATAATATGGTTTATACGGGTTGATGTGTAGAATCTTAAGTGGCCCAATACAGAGCACTGATCCCAGCCCTATTGAAGAATTGGGATGAATTGGAACTGCACCCCAGCTCTCCTCACTCTACAACGAATGTTAGATAGCTAGCCAGGCAGCGTAGTGTTCTCTAAATTGATCTATTGCTAAAACCCGAACATTTGTCTAGATTGTGTTATAGAACATTTTGTGCACTTGCAGTAATGTGGTATTCAGTATACTGATATTTTAGTATAACCATGCTCTTTCTTGTACGTGTAGAACGTCATTCAGGGTTTATTCACAGAAAAAAAAACTTATTTCTATCGTGTTTGATGCCATCTTCTGTGTAATTAAAGATGAAATTGTTGTCATACATGGTTGCATTCTGCTATTAAGGGAACATTTCATTAAATTTAAATGAAGCTGCTGCTTTCAGCATTAATCTGTTTTAATGAGAAATTGCTAACATTCTTATATAATGAAAATGGTTTATTTGCTATTACTAGTATGGAAGAATGATTAGCAGAGCATCCCAAAGTGTTTTATACGTGATATTTTCTATCTATCTATCTATCTATCTATCTATCTATCTATCTATCTATCTATCTATCTATCTATCTATCTATCTATCTATCTATCTATCTATCTATCTATCCATCCATCCATCCATCCATCCATCCATCCATCCATCCATCCATCCATCCATCCATCCATCCATCCATCCATCCATCTATCATCCATCCATCCATCCATCCATCCATCCATCCATCCATCCATCCATCCATCCATCCATCCATCCATCCATCTATCTATCTATCTATCTATCTATCTATCTATCTATCTATCTATCTACCAAATACAAAGCACTAACATTGGGGACTTCTTTCTAACTCACTTTGAATTCGTTGTTACTTTAGAAATGATAACATTTAAGTTTATTAATAGAAACTTGCAAATTTATTCAGCACTTCTGTCAAAGTTTCTATCAATCACATGAGAATTCAGCAGCACGAAAGACTGTGTTTTTTTTTTTTTTTTATCTTTTTATATATATTGTTTCTGACTTTCAGACATCTTTAATACTAAAAATATCTTGAAATAGTTATCTCTTCTGTACTGTCACAATTCCTTTTGTGCACCAGACTATACCTTGCTTAATTCTCTGCCCCTGAAATATTTGATTAAACATAAAGGTGAATTGACAGAAATTACGTTCCCCAGGGTGTAAAATTCTCACCTATTTATCTCACGTCTAATCTAATTCCAGTGACAGAAATGCAATCTCTGCGGGTTCATCATTAATTTGTTTTACTTTGACATGAATAACATTAAGAAAGTCTAATCAATAACAGGATAAGACTTAATTTAAGTTGACTCGTTGCTTTTTTTACTCCGTGTTGCCTTGCCTTTGATTTTGGGGTCTTCAAATGGTTTGATTGAAGTGAAGTGACTTGCGTTTCCAGTCAGTTGTTCATTGCCAGATCTGATATCACATCTCTGGACTTTGTTGAGTGCTGCTTGTTTATTAACCTGGATCAGCGATCGTGATGTTGGTGACCATCTGCCAGACACATTATTGTGTTACTAATCATATTCCTCTTTTGGGAGTTCACATATGTTATAGCTTTGAGCAGCCAGAGTGAACAGTTTAGTGGACTGTGTTAATTAAATGGCTGGTGTCATGCTCTGTGTGCACTATAGGCCAAAGCCAGTAGATTAGATTAGTTTGAATGCTTGGCTGTGACTCATTGTTCAGATCACAGCTACTGTGGAATTCAAGGGTTTGTAGAAATGCATTTATTTTTTATAAATTTAGTGTTTTTATTTTGAGGTTTGGAATGTAGTTTGAGTCAAAGCTATACAGAATTTTTTATTTTTAATGTAATAATTTCTCAACTACTGCATTACCAAATTAGTTCTCTAAGTCATATCATGTGGTGGCTTGTGCTTTTTCCAGTGATTAAATGAATAATCACTTTCTAGCACCATCACACCAAGCTGCAAGGATGATAAATAGGCAAATAAAAGCTAAAAAGAACAAAACTTGATGATTGCGGTGAGGACTGGAAATGTAGAAAGCATAGTGGAACTTTTAGAAGAAATCGAATATCTCAAGCGGCACACAATTTTTACTATTGACTAGTAGCAAATTAAAGGCAGAAGGTGTATCACAATGCGCTGTCTGTATCTAAGCACTCCAAATATTCATATCTGAATCTGTATTCAAGTGGGTGTGGCTTAAACCAAAAAGTTTAAATTTATTTACTGAATTTATTACATTTACAGTATGTATTAGATTAATTTTTAAAACATTTATTTAGTGTCTGCTGGCACAAAGAGAAGGCATATTTATTGCTAAAATGACAAATTAGTTCTTGTATGATTTTCTGCAAAGACATTTATATACCGCGATTATTAAATTTTAAGTTGAAATTTTTTATTTTGTTGTATCAGCACATGTAAACCATGTGGATTTATATTAGACTAGTTTTTCTTATTTCACTAAACAAAGAATGTTAACTAAGTAAAAAACTTAACAGAAACCTAACTCCCAGTCGGTCTGCACCCTTACAAATATGATCAAATCTTTATATAGATTTAAGCCATTTTTACTAATTGTTTATTTAGATTATGGCCATACATATAATTAGGCCACTCCAGGACATCTACCTTGCTAACTTTACCAAGATCTTTCAGTCAGGGTCCATTTATCTCGCCCAAAACCTAAACCATGCTTTATGCTTCCACCACCATGCTTCATAGTTGGAATGGTGTTATGTTGCTATAAGGCTGTGTTGCAATTCATAAAAAATTATAATTTTTTTTTTTCTGACTACAAAATCTTTTGCCAGTTTGTTGCTTCAGGTGTATATTTGCAAGCTACCTTTAAAACTCCAGAAGGACCTTTTTGACAAAAAGCTTTATTCTTGCAACCCTCCCATACAGGCTTTTACCTGTTGGCTACAAAAACCTGTAGATTTTCAGAGTTTTCCTTGGTTCCTGGTGGTCTCTCTAATAATGTGTCTTTCCTAGCCACCTAGACTTGATGAACAAACAGACTGTGGTAGACAATAGTTGGTTAACAGATAGCCAAAACAATTCAGATTATACACATTATTTTCTCTATGCTGCCTTTAGGCAAAAAAAAGAATTATTAGCAGTATACAATGAACAAAATTATAGTATAAAATTGTATTACACATTCTACAAAAGAAATTACCTAAACAACAGAAGAAATTCTGTATCAAGTCACTTTAAGCAGTAAATTATTTACTTGATTAGGTACAGCTTTTATGTGACAAATTGTGGGGCTGAAAAAAGTTTTAATGATGTCCTTAAGTGCCATGTTCATATAAGTTCTGATCTTATTTTCTTTTCACGGTTTTCCCAACTATTTGTAATCTTTTGGGTTCCGGGGTTCTTTATTTGGTCATTGCTTTCTGCCTGTGTTAAAACTTTCTCACAGTAATGATTGGTTCCATCTGTTCATGCATCTGTTTTAAACATTTTTTTTTTTTTTACCAGAATTTATGTTGTTTTTGTGCTTTTATTTTCACCACTGCGTTATTTTTGTTGTCTTCTCAGGACTAATGTGTACTGGTTTTGAATCGTGACTGTTTTTTTTTTTTTTTTGCTTTATTCAGTTTAATATTTTCTTCTGCTGTAGATATTTTTAAAAGTTCTACAAATGGTACGCAGTTCTCCCACACTGTTACATAAGGCTAAATATTTGAATCCTGATGAAGGTTAACATTAAACTAAACTACCACCTTAATCGATTTCTGATAGTAACTGTGGGTACATTTAGACGCTGCTGAAATTTGCTGCTGTACATAAACAATCAAGCCTTGAGTGGATATTTGGCAGGGCTTTATAGTGGCTGCACCAAATTCAGGCTCAAAATCATTTTCAAGAGGCTTGTGTAGAAGCAGAGCTCTAACACAACTTTGCTTTGTCTACTCATAATGTAGCGTTCTCTACATGTTTTTCGGCATTATAGAGAAAATAAGTTATATTTAGTTTGCCATTTAACAATCTTTGAGATTTCAGAAGCATAGCAGTGGTATAAAAGTGTACAAAGTTCATAATGCAGTCTGGCTTTGCTTTGACCAAGTCTGGTTTTTAACATAGCTTAGGTTTTCATTTTCTATTTGAATCATTTAGTTCTTCCTTGCTACCAACTTATCCATTGATTTTTTTTGTATGCTAATATAATTGTATGCTAGCAAATCACCTTGAAATATGCACTGCAGGTTTTTCAA
Organism: Silurus aristotelis; assembly: GCF_946808225.1. NCBI lineage: Eukaryota > Metazoa > Chordata > Actinopteri > Siluriformes > Siluridae > Silurus > Silurus aristotelis. Next base: position 21,599,803 of record NC_139585.1, read on the forward strand.
AACCTTACTCCCAAATGTATACATTTGAATGCGTAGTTTTCTTGTTGCAGTGCACCTGGAGAAAATGGAAATGTGATTCAGTCAAAACAAACTAACTTTATAGAATTGAGTTACCCAGAGCAACAACTCCAGCCATTTGTTTGTCTGTGGTGTTTTTCTTCAGAGTTAACATAAAAAAAAAATAAAAAAAAAACATAAAAAAAAACCCCATAAAAAAGGAAAGAAACTGACTGGAGTGACATAAGCCAAAGCTTCGTACCATTTACACACGCGCAATATAGGGATGTAAGAATTTGGTTTTAGTGTGGAGCAAAGATTTTTTTGTAAAAATTACAATGCAGAATGACGTTTTACATAAAAATAAAATGTAAAATGGCAATTTTAGATCCATCCAGATTGCAGACAGGGCAAATGAACCCATATGATCATATTGTTACACCGCTAATAGACATACAACTTGAAATTGTTTGTAGATCAGTGGTCCCCAACCCCCGGGCCATGGACCGGCACCGGTCCGTGGGTCAATTGGTACCGGGCCGCACAGAAAGTATACATAACTTACATTGTTTCTGTTTTATTTATGATTCTGATTGATGTTTTATTTTGGAAAATTACCGGATTTTCTCTGCCACATCTGTCTATGACTCACTCTTCGTGCATGTCATGATGCCTCAGTGGATGAACAAGGTTCTCAATAAAGGAGCTTTGTTGTGTTAACGCCGCGAGTGTGACCATCATTTAAACATGGTGTCAGAAGTCAACCGAATAATATAAAAAGTATGTTTTTAAGGTTTGAAAAAAAACAAAACAAGAAGGCTTCCGAAAACCCGAACCATTAGTTTTTGACGGCAACATTGCCGAGAACTGGCGAGTATTTGAGCAAGAATATGATATATTCATAGCAGCTGCTCACTCGGAAAAAGATGCAGGACACATGCATTTATTCTCCTTAATTTGGCCGGTTCAAAAGCCTTTGAGCGAGAGTGCGCGTTTGTGTATGCACCTGCCACGTTTGCGGGAGAAGGAGAGCAAAGACGGATCATCGCGGAGGCCGAATCTAGGGAAAACCCGGAATGTCGAAAAAGGAAATGTAAACCACAAACATCACAATGAAACGGCACGAGTTCAATATGAGAAATCAGAAAGCTACTGAAACTATTGAAGCATACATGAGTGATTTGAGAGACAAGGCAGAGAGACGTGCAGATTTGGTGACCTAACTGATGAACTTAGAAGAGACAGACTTGTGTGCGGTGTGACTAGTGATAGCATGAAAAAAATTCTGCTAAGAGACAGTGAGCTAACATTGGTCAGAGCAATAGAATCGTGTCAAATTCATGAGCTGACCGATATGCACTCAAAGACTCTTGCAGTGCCCAAGCAAAGCAATTCTAATGTGGATAGTGTGCACCATAGAAGCAAAACACAAGGGACCAAACAAAAATTTTACTCCAACAGCCGAAATTCCCAAATTACAGTAAACTGCAGGAGTTGTGGAGGAAAACACGAAGCAAAAAAAGAAAGATGTTTAGCCTATGGTCATCAGTGCCATAAGTGTAAAAATGGAACCATTTTAAAAAGTGCTGCAAGACTACTTTAAAGTCGAATAGACAAAGAACTCAAACCAAAGGAAGATTCCACAGATAGTAGAGACAAGTCATTTTATGTGGATGGCGTGTCAATTGAAAAGACTGCTGTACAAACAGTGGAAATAGAAACTCCAAAATCTGAACTGATCTGCACAATGCACATCAATGGACACTCAGTTAATTTTAAAGTTGACAACAGAGCCAAACGTAATGTAATCTCTGAATCATTATTCACAAAAATAAAAAGAATAGAGAAATTAAGATCATCAAAGAACATGGTGAGGAAATTGGCACAGCAGGCCTCACCATGTTCACTTGCCACTTATCAGGAATGGTACACAACCTACTGTTCTATGTGGTGCAGAGAAATGTGCAACCATTGATAGATCTGCAAATGAAGCTGGTCTCATTTAACAAAGAAATTCATCATGTGTTAGTGAAGGAAACTCAAGTTTTTCAAAACATATTCATTTTGAATATGCAGACCTTATTAAGGATGAGATTGGCAGGCTTCCAGTAACATACTTAATGAAACTGGGCCCAGCAGTGGATCCAATGATAAGACCAGTATGAAAATCCCAGCGGCTATGCAAAGTAAAGTTAAATGTGAATTGCAAAGAATGGTCAATATAGGTGTCCCTATTCCAGTCTCAGAACCTACTGAATGAATGTCTTCAATGGTGGCAACCCACAAAAAAAAACTCGGACAAAATAAGGCTATGCATCGATCCTAGAAACTTCAACAAGGTCCTCCTACGTCTACACCACCCTATGCGGACAGTGGAAGAAGAAGTTGCTGCTCAAATGCCAAATTTTTCTGTTTTTTTTTTTTCATCAATGCTGACAACATTTAATTCCCCGTTTGGAAGATTTCGGTTTCAGCGCATGCTGTTTGGAATCAGTACAGCAAGTGAGGTTTTTCAAAGAGGCATGGAGCAAATATTTGCAGGCTATCCATGTGCTAGTTAAGTTAAGGATATTCTTGTGGGAGGACGAGACATGGAAGAACATGATGATAATCTCAAGAAGGTTCTGGATTGTGCACGAAAGGTCAACCTTAGACTAAATCCAATCAAATACAGACTAAACTTGTGCTAAAAGGTGCTAAAAGGTTGCTGCAATTTGCAAATAACTTTCCAAAATAATTGTCCATCCCTGGAAAATTATTTTGGAAAGTTATTTGCAAATTTCAGCAACCTTTTAGCACCCTTGCGAGAGCTGACTTATAAAGATATCGAATGGTGTTGGCAACAAGATGCACTTGACAAGTTAAAGGAGTGCATGACAAACCCACCAACATTAAGATATTATGATGTTCAAAACCCGGTGACACTGACATGCGATGCTTCACAGCTTGGACTTGGTGCGGCATGTGTCCAACAAAATGTTCCTATAGCATTTGCATCACGCACTCTGACGCAAATCGAGACACGGTATTCTTAAATTGAGAAAGAGCTCCTCACGGTAGTCTTTGCATGTGCAAAATTTCATGACTATCTATTGGAAAACAGTCCACATTGAGACAGACCATCAGCCATTAGTGACGATACTCAACAAGCCACTGCACATGGCACCAGCACGGTTACAACGTATGATGTTGAGGCTTCAGAAGTATGATTTTGTGATAATCTACAAGAAAGGGAAACAAATGTATCTGGCTGATACCCTCTCACGTGCCTCCACGAAGACCACAGAAGCACTAGATAGTGATAAGGCTGATTTTGAGGTGATGTCAGTGGAACATCTCTCATCATCAAGGCTAGATCAGTTGAAAAAACATACATCTGCAGGTCCAACATTCCAACAGCTTTGCAGAACAGTACACTAAGGCTTGCCAGACCGACAGTCAAAACTTTTACCTGAACTTCGTCAGTACTATCCATACAGAGATGAACTGTATAAAAGATGGGATTGTGATGAAAGGTCCGAAAGTTGTGTTTCCCAGGTCACTACAGAAAGAATATATAACCATTTTGCACAGAGGACATACTGGAGCAAAATCAACAAAACGAAGAACAAGAGGCGTAGCATTTTGGCCTTCAATGAACAAGGATATTGAGAAAGAATGCAGTTTATCAGACAACACCAACAAAAGAACCATTGAAACTGACGTCTTTCTCAATCTACTCAATCTGAGAAACATGCCTAGTGATGGAATTATTGGATCACCAGCGGAAAGACTTTTGTCAAGGCAAACACGGACTACACTCCTAATTGACACAGACCTACTGGTCCCTTCTACCAAAGGTCATATCACTATCAGAAAACAGCTCACACATAAGAAATACCAGCAAAAGCTTTACTATGACAGAACCAGCAAGCCTCTTTCGTCCCCTGATGAAAGGTAAAGTGGTGGGGTTACATCTAATGACTCTAAAGTAACCCCAGACATTGTTGCACCTGACAAGGAGGCAGAAAAAACATTCTATGTAACACGGTCAGGTAGAGGCTTAAGACCCAACCCAAAATATATACAATAAGCTGTTTGTGTAAAAAAATAAATCCAAATAAAAATCCAAATAGACTGTTACTTAATTTAGAGTGAAATGTTTTATCCCTAAAATGTGACAGTTGAATTATTTGTTGATATATGTTTCAAATTTCAGATTCAAGAAGGGGGATGTAGAACATTGGGTTGATGTTCTTTTATGTTCAACAAGCATTTGTATAAATGGGTATCCGTAGTGATGACGTTAGACGTATGCTGAAGTATTGGTGGTGGAAAAGAAAAAAGCACATTTGAACATTATGGATGAATAAGGTTCTCAATAAAGGAGCTTCGTTGTGTTAACCCTGCGACTGTGACCGTGATTTGAACAGGTTGTTGATGACCTGATGCTTAGATCACAGTCAGAAAGACTCACATGTCATGTCCTTTAAATAACCATGTTCATTAAATGATGGGTTAAGGACAGCTGGATAGTATATGAGGAGTATTAAAGTATTCCCAGAAAATTCTCCTTTGTACAGTATAGTAGCAATCAATACAAAAAAACAATAATGCATTTAGATAATCCTTTCCCCCAACTGCCTCTATATTGTTTTTCTTTAGTTTCCAATGATTTAACTTTTTTAATTTGGTTTTCTGGTGCTTCACACTTTTTTTCATTGTGTCTTATGCTTTTCCTCCACTTCACTCAAAGAAAGATGCTAATTCTCGACACGTTTCCTTTCAGGGTTGCTGCTGGTGATCATAGCAGCAACAACAACAACAATAAAACCCATGTAGCAAAGTCTTCATAATCTCTCTGTACTCGAGTGGCACTTCGGTTGATTATTCGTGATTGAAGTTAGTGACTGCCTGCTCATCATCTTAAAACATGTTGCCAATCTGTTGAAAATGTCAGGTAACCTTCTGTAGACAGGTATGTGAACGTCTTTAATGCTGGCATTAATGTATCACTGATATGAAATACAGGGCTTAATAGTGCATGGTTCAACTTTATAGCTTCAATTAAATGACAAACCTGTACTGTATATTTATTATTGTGATTGGTCAGATACAGAAGATTATACTACTTTGCATGCTGATAGTAGAGAAAAAAGTCAGTAAGAAGTAAAGATAAGTATTAAATAAAAAGCATGTAAGGAAAAAAAAGGAACAATGAAAATCTTAGTGAAATGAACCTTTCAAGTAAAATTATGTATATTTAACAAGACTACAACATTGCTGCATTCTTATGAGCTGTCACTGAAGTAGGTTCTCATTTATATTTTTGCTGCATGCCTTCCTTTTACACTGGGGTATAAATAAAAGGTGATAAAGAGGCCAATTTCCATGAATTAATCTTCAGCAAGAACAATAGGAATGCAAGATTAGAGGTTGCATAAAGGAAATTAAACAAATAGTGTGTTGACCTTCATAAATTGGGCAGTAGCTATAAAATAGTTTTATAGCTACATGACAGAAAATGTCACTGTTAGGCCAAAAAATTTCTTAGCGATGTGTAATTAATAATTAGAAGCTTAAACAGCCTGAGCAGTAACGGACATGACTGGAAAAGGATGCAGGTGTATTTTGTTCTCATGCATGTTGAAGAAAAGAAAAGAAAAGTATTTCAGGGATCAATGCAGGTGATTTTAACTCAACAGAGCTTTCAATTCAACAGCTCTTTAATTAGATGCCACCACAATGCCAACAACAAAACATTAACAACATAAACACATTTTTTCCCATGTAACTCCAAAGTCCATGAGATTCACTAGACTTCACTGGAACCAGTGTTTGATATGGTCTCAGGTTATTGTTATTTTTTCCTTCTTCAGCATTTTATTTTCTCCTGGGATGCTTTTTTTTTTTTTTTTTTTTTTTTTTGGATACATGGCATCATTGCACATAGAACAAAAATCTGCTGCTTTCCACCAGAAACTGGGACATTTAGATCTTCCCAGCAGCACTGTGATTTAAAAAACAAAAAATAAGTCAAATTTTGGAAATAATTTGTCTTTTATTGTTTATTATTTACTTTTATTTAATTTTTAATATATAAATGTACAGATGTTTATTTTTTTTTTTAAATCCTCCCTTAACATGAATAACATCTTTACACACTCTTGGCATCAGGACAGTTCATTTCTTCGAGCTTTGAGCTAAAATTATTTGTCACGAATAAACTTGCTAGAGGTGTTTTTTTGCCAGAGGTAGTTGGAGATTTCTTTCTGACCTTGTGATCCAGTTCATTCCAGAGTAGTCCAATCGGATTTCGGTGTGGAGACTAAGCAGGACTTTCCATGATAGATAACACTCCAGCCTATTGTTTGCTCTCAATATCATGCTTACAGAGCTTGCAATATGGGTCAAGGTCTTGTTGAATGGTGAAGTTGGTTGAAATGAGCTGCAGACCAAATGGAATTGCATGGTGTTGAAGTATGGAATGGAAGCCATGTTGGTTCAGGATTCCTTTCACCCGGATTAAGTCTCCAATCTAAGTCTCCAATCAACCCCAAAACATTAAGCTTCCGCATCCATGTTTGACTGTGTGTGAAAGGCAGTGTGAGGCAGTCTGCTAACATCTTTTCTCTTGGACTTCCTCTCACATAATTTATTCTGTTTGAGCCAAAAGTATCACATTTATACTCATTTGTCTATAGACCTTTCTTCAAGTCATTCACTGTCCAACTCTTGTGCTTCCAAACATTTAACAAGCACTGTTTTAGACACGCTATACAGAACATAGTTTTTCATCTATATTTAACCAGGCATTTTTCTTGTCATATTTTTAATTTGATAAACGTTAAAGAGAAGGTTATCAAACGTGAACAGAGCACAGACTGTATAAAAAAAAACAACAACGTAAAACTAACTCTAAAGTTGGTATTCTTTTGTTTGATTTAAATCGCAATATAAATGACATTCTTTCATCAGTTTTCTTTTTTCTTTTTTAATCAGATGCTGTCAGTTGCTTTTTGTCATTGAATTATGTAAACATTTACTTCTTTAGACTAGACACTAGCTCCTGACTCAAGGATGGACTTTTATAAATAGGAATCTATAGAGAAGTGTGTGATCTTTTGTATACACAAAAATATATTTAAATAAGATATATATTTAATTAATCAATATAATCATAATCAATTAAAACTTTTAAAATGAGATTTGCCAATTCAGCATCTGTTTTTCTCAGTTGCTCTGTGTGAGCTGAACATGTGTGTGATTTTTAATGAATTATCTATCACAATTATTGAAAAGTCAAGGAAAAAAGGAAAGTCAAAATAGCACACTCTTGTAGGAAAGTCGGACTAAAACTGGGTAGGAGTTCCACTATGCCATGAGATTTTTATGCCATGGGTTATGGCATGGATTGGGTGTTACATTCCTTTGAGACACTGAAGAATTCTTAGTCACACATTTATGCTGCATACTGTATCTCTCATTCTCCCACATCCCAAAGGTGTTCTATTAGATTTAGATCCAATGACTGGTGAGGCCATCGAAGAACACCTAACTCATTGTCATGTTTGTGAATCTGGTTTGAGATGCGTTTTGCTTTGAGGAATACTGCAATATCATGCTGGAAGTATCCATCAGTAAGAGGTAAATTCTGGCCATGAAGGGATGCAAGTAACAGCAACTCAAACAGGAACAAAAGTTTGTGGACACCTGTAAGATTTGTATGTTCTTTTTGAACACCCCATTCCACATTTAGTACCTTATTTGCTCTTATAATAACTTTCACTCTTTTAGGAAGATGTTCCACAAGAGATTAGAGTCTGTTTGTGGAGATTTGTGTTTATTCAGCCACTAAGGTGTTAGTAAAGTCAGGTACTGATGTAGGGTGAGGAGGCCTGGGGTTTCAATTCATCCCAAAGCTGTTCAATAGGGTTGAGGTCAGAACTCTAAAGCAGGCTGCTCAAAATATTCTGCTCTTACCGAAGCTGGATTTGTGCATTGCGGCATAGTCGTGCTGAAACATGTTAAGTTCTAGTTCAATTGAAATCAATGGTACTGCATCCAAAGTCATCATGTACGATTGTGTGCCTCCAACTTTGTCGTAACAGTTTGGGAAAGAACCACATATGGCTGGAAAAGTCAGATGCCCCAATGCTTTTGTCTATATAGTGAATGATGTGGTATTTATGCAATGATTGATTTAATTAAATGGCCCAAAAAGTGCTAAGAAAACATTTCCCACATCATTACAACAGTCCCTCAGTCTGGACTGTTTACACAAGGCTGGTTTGGATTATGGAGTCATGGAGTCTGATCTTTACATCTGCATATCACAGCAAAAAAATGAGATTCATCACGTCTTCCTAACTTTAAACTGGCCAGTTTTTGGGACAAAGTTTTAACACTATACTGAGTGCATAGTGACATATACAGTACAGTGAGCTATAGAATTATTTGCATCCTTAAAAAAGATAAGTGAAATAAAAAGCTGTGGAAATGTTACAATGAAAATGCAAGAGAAACATAACTTTTTAAGTAAAGTAAATGCATACAGTACTAGGAGAAAAAGTCAAAAAAGCACTCCTGTAAATTCTTATGAACGTCAATGCAGCATGTTTTTTATTTACATTTCGACGTATGCTTTCCATTCTTATGCCACTGGAATATAAATACAAGGTTGATAAAGAGGCCAAATCTCAATAATTATTTTCCAGCATGAAGAAATGAGAAGATAAAAGGTTGCACAAATGAAATGAGACAAAAGTGTGCTGCTCTTCATAAATCAGGTAATGGCTATGAAATAGCTAAATGCATGAAAATTGTTAATGTTACAGCAATACATGTCCCAATAAAAGTTTCATTGATAATTAGAAGTGTAAAACTCCCCGTGCTGTAATGAACATGCCGAGAAAAGTGCACTTTGTTTGCCTGTACATTAAGAAGGATGGTTAGAAAAGCAGGAAGCAATCTTGTGGTGATTTATACAAGATCATGATTAAACAGATCTATAATTAGATGCAACCACGATGCCAACAACAAAAAAGCATCAACAAAAAAAATAAAAAGCTTTCTTTTCCCATTGAAACTTTAAACTGCATGACAGTCATGTCAAGTTTATTTCTATAGCGCTTTTCACAACGGACATTGTCTCAAAGCAGTTAAGGTGAATAATGTGTTTTTATCCCTGATGAGCAGCCTGGAGCGACTGTGGCAAGGAAAAACTCCCTTAGATGTTATGAGGAAGAAACCTTGAGAGGAACCAGACTCAAAAGGGAAACCCATCCTCATTTGGGTGACATCAAGAGTGTGATTATAAATCTTTAAAACAATACAAAACACTGAAGAGTGAGAACTAACATGAGCACCAGGATGTAAGATTATGAGTAATGTCCTTTCTACAGTCTTATACAGTCATTTGAGGTTATAAAACCAGAAACTGTTTTGTGGAACACAATGCTGTTGGTCTTTTCCTGTCTTAGCCCATCTACCTAAAGGTTTGACATATTGCCCTTTTTTAGATGCCTTCCTGTTCACCATGGTTTTAAAGAGTCACCGTAGTCTTCCTGGGCAGCTCAGATAAGTCGTTTCATGTTTTTTAATATTATCAATAGTATTGTGAAGATCCCTGGTGAGTAAAATACTTAAAACAGCCCATTTTGCACCAGCAACCATTCCATGGTTGTCACAGACATCACACTTTCTCTTATTCTGTTGAGGTTTAAAGCCAACATTAACTGACACTCTTGACCTTTGCAATATTAAATAAATTATACTGCTAATACATAATTGGCTTATTGGAAAATTGCTTGCAATGGCATACAGGTGTTTCTGTTAAAGTGTGGTATGTGGTATGTGTTTTGTGTTGCGCAAAAACTGATTCTCTAATGAAAAGAAAATCACAAACAAAACAAAAAAAACTAAATAATCACCATTATGAATATGCAGGATGCGAGTGTCTCAGTCCAGCTAAAGCAGTTAAAGAGATTGCTAAGAGCTTTAAAGTGAGAGGTATTCTCCAGTATTTTGATCTAAAATTTAATCTTGGCCAGTTATGGGGCACTCACAGTCCTCTTGTCACTGCAGTGAGGCTTGTTATTATTCTCTTGTCCTATTTCGATCAAAGAGCCATTTCCTAGATAAATTTTTTTTTTTTTTTTTAAATGAACACCACACACAAAAGAACTTAACAATCTATCAAATCTTTGAGCTAATCTCAGGTCTTGACAGATCATAGTCATCTTGAAGCTAGGTGATGTCTAGATGTTTGAAGAGAAGCAAATTGAGGAGAAGTAAAAATTGCCAATGTGGACCATGAACAGGAATGGAAGAAAAGAAAGCTATGGTTATTCGATTCAGTGAACATGATGATTGCCTTAAATTTTAAAAGGTAAATCCTTCTTCTTTTTCAAATGGCGGGTTCCTTCCTTTTCTTGAGCTACTGCTTTTTTTGTACTAGTGACTATTGAAGAAAATATTACATGGATATCTGTTGGCACATGTATTCATCAAAATGGTAACTGCAGGTGATGTTTTTAAAATTTGTTTATGACTAAATAACTGATTTTGAGCAGAAATATCTATTTAGTCTTTGGTTTAGTGGCCAACATTTAGCTATATTATTTAACCCGGTTTTTAATTAGATAAGCAGCATCAGAGGATTTGCTACATAAACTGTTCTGGCACATGCTAAAAAAGCTAAAGTTAATGACCTATGAAGATTTTTCCCAGTTACTGATCAGTTTTGCTAAAGCATTTCTTTTCATGTGCTTGATCTGATCTGCTGAAATACTTTGTTTCTGGAAAGAAAATCAAAAAAACAGTCCATAATTTTACCTGGACACTAGACATGAATTTCCTGATGTGATCATAAAGGCTGTCCTGTTCTCACGCCAAGACACATGAATACAATATGATTGTAGCAAACACACGATATCAATTTAACACATGTAAAAGTTTCGTTTTTCTCGATATATCTGATTACAAGAATGATTTATAATCCCACAATCAGTCCTACTTAGAATACGGACACTTGTAATAAAATGAATAAATAAATAAAATGAACATTCTCTAGTTGGCTCATCTCATTATGGATTTACATCAAGATTCCTGCAAAGCTGCTTTATCAAAATAATAGTGAGTTTTAATGGAAGGGATGAATGTACAACCTGGCCTTTTATATTGTACATGCATATTGTATATTGTCACCTTGAAATCTGAGCTGAATGTACATTAACATTGCATTTATAAACAATTTGGCACAAAAAGCACATTAAGAATAAAAAAAAAAAAAAGGCTTTTGAAGAAGGAAATGAGCGCTTAAGTGCAAGTCGAGAATTCATCCGCTTATGAATAGGTTTATTAATAGGTTTTATTTTGCCATTTGCCATTGTGTTGTTTTCTCTTCATCGGCTAAGAATTGTATTTTGATGACTGGCATTTAAGTATTGCATAATAAAAGGAGGACTTGAGACCAAAAAAACTAGCTCCGGATAGGCAAACTTAAAGCAGTGCTTTTCATCCGTATGCAACATGCAGTGCTGTCTTGGAAGAAGACTCCAACTGTGTTTCATTGGAAAATAATTTTGCATATAATTGAGTTTAACAGCATGCCTGAGTGGCCTGTTATTGCCTAGGAACAAGGCTTGAGACAAACAGACATTTCACGTCACTGGCATGCCAGATAAATTCCCCCCAAATTCTTTTGGCTCTGCTTACATTCCAGACAGCGGAATGATTTACGGCAGATCTAAGTGAATTATGAGGGTTCAGCTGTGAGCGTGAATCAAGGCTTGGATTGTTGTGAGGAAGATAAGACGATACATCTTTCAAGTTGTTCTCGGCTTGTGACTTTCTATTCAAAATCATCAGCATGAACATAACTCAGCTTCTGAGAATTATTATAAGGTATTGCTTAGAAACCAGTATTATAATAGCCTGGACCCAAAAATTAAAGGGAAATGTAATGGTTCTTTTTGTTTATTTTAAAATCAGAAACGTAGTTATTGCCCTGTAGGTTAGACAGCTAAACATTTTGGATCGAGGTACCGTAATTTCCGGACTATAAAGCGCACCCATATATAAGCCGCACCCACTGAATTTAAAGATTTTTATTTTAAACATAAATAAGCCGCACCTGTGTATAAGCCGTATAAGTATCTACACTGAAACTAATGAACTTTACACAGGCTTTAACGAAAGACAGTGTCTCTTACATGGTGTAACGGGTAAAATATGTTGTGGCTCCTTTAAGAGCAGAGTGGCATTTTGGGAATAGCCTGCCGCCGCATTTCTCCACTATTACTGCATGTGTGCAAGACCGAGGAATATGTAATTATTTTTTGATGCTCATTTCTAAGTTTCTTTGACTAACCCATAACGCTGTTACCAAAAAAAAAAAAAAAAAAAAAGTCATTGTTCATTGTTCATTGTCTTCCTCCTTCCTTTCACAACTATTTCTCTCGGGGAGTTTATCTTTTGTCATCGTTGTGCGTTTAAAAAAACATTTTTTCTCCCGATGCCGTGCAGCTCAGAACACAGGTGAGGTGCGTTTTTCCGTTTACATTCGGAAATTTCATTGGTCTAATGTTATGGGGCTCAGTTTTTTGACTCGAAGTTTGTGAAACCGGGAAAAACCCAGAAAAAATTCATAAATAAGCCGCTTTGTTGTTTAAGCCGCGGGGTTCAAAGCGTGGGAAAAATACAGTATATCTCATTTATTGGAACATTAAAAACTGAATCAGAAACACTGCATATTTGAACTAGTGGTTTGGGGCTTTTAAAGAAACATTTTATGTGTATTGTATAAGGCTGGTAAGGAACTCTCACATTGGATGTAATTTCTATTTTTTATTTGTGTTTCTCAGCACTTACAAATGTGAAGCTATGGGCCATTGACCGGCAGTGTTTTCAGACCATCATGATGAGGACCGGACTCATCAAGCATGCCGAGTACATGGAGTTCCTCAAAAGGTGGGCCTCTCTTTCTGCACAATTTTTTGTACAGCAACCTGTCCCTTTCCTTTTTACCTTTGAAAGCTGCATGGCTTTCAAGTATACCTTTTAAAAAATACTCTTAAAAGCTAAATAGGACCTGACTAGCATCCTAACTAAATCAGGCTGTAAATCAGGATTCAACTGTTCCTGACACTAAGTAATTAGTTAAATCTAATTCAAGTGACAGAAAAGTGCATTTAATATTTTTACATTAGCATGGACCAACTACTCAAGATTAGTTTAGCAACTTATCAGATAAGATAAGTTTAGATCTATTATTTAAACTAAATTCTTATTCTCTTACTTGAACACATTTTTTCTTTTTACTTAAATCATAAATCAAAGTACCTCAGTAGAATGGGCTGCGTTCAGCATCCAAGTATTTCAGAATATAATAGAGTTCATCACTGTAGACAAAAAGATTAAGACTAGCACTAATTTGTGGTTTGTTTTTAACTTTACATGCCGCACAATGTAGCTAATGTTCTGTCCTAGTAGTGACATGATGAGGTCACATCAAAACAGTGTTGAAAAAATTCTCATAGTGTGCAGTGTAAATTGGTGAATAAACAAGGCTTGGGCTTGGGCCCTCCTACTGCTGCTATTATTATTTTACACTGGATAAAGAGGTTATGTATAAATAGGTGATGACTAAAAAAATCCCAAAACAGCAACAAAGAAACGTGAAAAGCGCCTCAGATCCAAGGACTGATCCACCGACTAAACCCTGAGCGATGATTGGGCCCTACGTATGCTGTAACATCGGCATTACAGAGTGGGTGAGAGGAATCTGATCTGTTTGGATTAGGATCATGTTGGCTCAAAACCCACTTTTCCAGGAGACACTGTAATTCCTCATGACATACATCACATCTCTGTATATAAACACCTTACGTGCGGCCTGTCTATCTGTCTATATGGAGTAAAAGTGCAGAAAGCCTTTTTAAAGACATATGTGTCAGTGTTATTTCTGTTTTAATGGCTTCTCACTGGTGACAGCCAGCACGATGTCTAAATGCAGGGATGAGTGTGTTAGGTCTGTTATCATAACATCAACTAACTGTGTACGCTCGGCAGCGCTCTTATGGCATAAAGAACGCAACAAAAGCAAAGGTATATACACACATTGTACATCTTGCACATCTATATGATAAGCAACTAAGATCGATATCTATGAGCTGTATTTCAGCATCGAAAGCCAGCCAGTTCAGCCAGAAAACCTAAATCAATAGGAGCATTTTTAAGAATAGTCTACCATAGTGTTGTGCTAAGTAATGGGAAGTGAAGAATCGGGAAGTGTTTTTTTCTTCTTATACAACAGCAAAACTCAATGCTAGCTTTAAAAACATAAATTAAAGGAACGACACATTATACTGTACTTTTGAACCTGTTTGTAGAGATATCTTATGTTGTGGAGCATTTGTAAAACTTGACATTGAAATTAATGCAACATAACTGAAGCTTTTCCAAAGAAACAACATACCGTAATTTCCAGACTATGAAGCGCACCCACCGAATTTGACAAAGATTTTTATTTTGAACATAAATAAGCCGCACCTGTCTATAAGCCGGGTAGGTGTCTACACTGAAACTAATGAACTTTACACAGGCTTCAACGAAAAACAGTGTCTGTTACACGGTGTTACGGGTGAAATATGTTGTGGCTCCTTTAAGAGCAGAGCGGCATTTTGGGAATAGCCTGCCGCCGCATTTTTCCGCATTTTAATGCATGTGTGCAAGACCGAGGATTATGTCCTTATTATTTTCTGATGCTCATTTCTAAGTTTCTTTGACTAACCCGTAACGCTGTTGCCAAGAAAAATAAAAAAGCACGAGTTTTGGAAACCTGTCTGTGCTTATATGATTTGTGTTGTAACTGGAATTAGTGAGCTCTCCCTTCACCCAGACTCAACGCGTTACAACGGCTTGTATCTAAACAGTAGCCTACCAAGAAAGTCATTGTTCACTGTCTTCCTCCTTCCTTTCACAAGTATTTCTCTCAGGGAGTTTATCTTTTGTCATCGTCGTGTGTTTAGAAATTACCAATTTTTCTCCCGGCGGCTTATAGTCCGAAAAATAGGGTAGTCAAAGTTCTCATGATTCTGATGGCAAATGCAAAGGTAGAGCTTTTTATTTACACATAAACCATAGAGGTGTAGCAATAATATATTGCTAAATAAACAACTCCTTTTAAAACACTTTATTATGACAGGAAAAAAACTGAATGCGTTTAACTTATAAGTGCAATGCATTAATATCAATCATTTGGCAGTTGTGTCTGAGCTGTTGCTTTAGAAAATGCAGCAACATTCTCTGACCAATCAAAACAGAGAAATCCAACCATGATGTGATGAGAAAAAAATAATTATAATATTATCCTTATTATTATTTACAAAAGATTTATTGTCTTCTTCTTCTTCTTCTTCTTCTTTCGGCTGCTCCCATTAGGGGTCGCCACAGCGGATCATCCGTCTCCATACCACCCTGTCCTCTATATCTGCCTCTTTTACACCAACTACCTGCATGTCTTCCCTCACCACATCCATGAACCTCCTCCTTGGCCTTCCTCTTTTCCTCCTACCTGGTGGCTCCATCTTCAGCATTTTTCTACCAATATAATTCATGTCCCTTCTCTGCACATGTCCAAACCATCTCAATCTCGCCTCCCTCACCTTGTCACCACAACATCCTACATGTGCTGTCCCTCTAATAAACTCATTTCTAATCTTGTCCATCCTCGTCACTCCCAACGAAAACCTCAACATCTTCAGCTCTGCTACCTCCAGCTCCACCTCCTGTCTTTTACTCAATGCCACTGTCTCTAATCCATACAACATCGCAGGTCTCACCACAGTCCTATAAACTTTCCCTTTCATTCTTGCAGATACTCTTCTATCACAAATCACTCCTGTCACTCTTCTCCACCCACTCCACCCTGCCTGCACTCTTTTCTTTACTTCCCTAACACACTCTCCATTACTTTGCACTGTTGACCCCAGGTACCTGAACTCCTCCACCTTCTTCACCTCTTCACCCTGCAACCGCATCACTCCACTGCCCTCCCTCTCATTCACACACATGTACTCTGTCTTACTCCTACTGACTTTCATTCCTTCTCTCCAGCGCATATCTCCACCTCTCCAGTCTCTTCTCAACCTGCTCTCTACTCTCACCACAAATCACAATATCATCTGCAAACATCATAGTCCAGGGAGACTCCTGTCTGACCTCGTCCGTCAACCTGTCCATCACCACTGCAAACAGGAAAGGGCTCAGGGCCGATCCTTGATGTAGTCCAACCTTCACCCTGAACCAGTCTGTCGTACCTACTGCACACTTTACTGCCGTCACACTGTCCTCATACATGTCCTGCACCACTCTCAAATACTTCTCTGACACACCTGACTTCCTCATACAATACCACAACTCCTCTCTCGGCACCCTGTCGTACGCTTTCTCTAAATCCACAAATACACAATGCAGCTCCTTCTGTCCTTCTCTATACTTCTCCATCAACATTCTCAAAGCAAATAAGGCATCTGTGGTGCTCTTCCTCGGCATGAAACCATACTGTTGCTCACAGATGGTCACCTCTTCTCTCAGCCTGGCTTCCACTACTCTTTCCCATAACTTCATGGTGTGACTGATCAACTTAATTCCCCTGTAGTTACTGCAGGTTTGCACATCTCCCTTATGCTTAAAGATCGGTACCAGCACACTCCTTCTCCATTCCTCAGGCATCCTCTCCCCTTCCAGAATCCTGTTAAACAATCTGGTTAAAAACTCCACTGCCATCTCTCCTAAACATCTCCACGCTTCTACTGGTATGTCATCTGGTCCAACCGACTTTCCATTCTTCATCCTCTTAATCGCTGCTCTCACTTCCTCCTTACTAATCCTATCTACATCCTGCTTCACCAACTCCACATTCTCCAACCTTCTCTCTCTCTGATTTTCCTCATTCATCAGCTGCTCAAAATACTCCCTCCATCTTCTCAACACACTCTCCTAACTAGTCAACACATTTCCCTCTCCATCCTTTATTGCTCTAACTTGCAGTACATCCTTCCCAGCTCGGTCCCTCTGCTTGGCCAATCGGTATAAATCCTTTTCTCCTTCCTTAGTGTCCAACCTCTTATACAGTTCCTCATATGCCTTTTCCTTGGCTTTCGCCACATCCCTTTTAACCTGCTGCCGCATCTCCTTGTACTCCTGCCTACTTTTCTCATCACTCTGTCGATCCCACTTCTGTTTTGCCAATCTCTTTCCCCTAATGCTCTCCTGCACTTCCTCATTCCACCACCACGTCTCCTTGTCTTGCTTTCTATTTCCAGATGTCACACCAAGTACTTTTCTAGCTGCCTTCCTCATCACTCCTGCAGTAGTTGCCCAATCATCCGGCACCTCTTCACCACCACCAAGCCCCTGTCTGACCTCTTCCCTGAACCTCACACTACACTCTTCCTCCTTCAGTTTCCACCATCTTATTCTTCTTTCAAACCTTACTTTCCTCCTCTTCTTTTTCGCCTCCAAAACCATCCTACAGACCACCATTCGATGCTGTCTAGCTACACTGTCCCCCGCCAACACCTTACAGTCTCCAATCTCCTTCAGGTTGCATCTCCTACACAGAAGATAATCCACCTGTGTGCACCTTCCTCCACTCTTATACGTCACCCTATGATCCTCCTTCTTCTTAAAATACGTGTTCACCACTGCCATTTCCATCCTTTTAGCAAAATCTACCACCATCTGCCCTTCCACATTCCTCTCCTTAAAACCATACCTACCCATCACCTCCTCATCACCTCTGTTCCCTTCACCTACATGCCCATTAAAGTCTGCCCCAATCACCAATCGTTCTTTCCTAGGTACACCATCTACCACTTCATCTAATTCACTCCAGAATCTTTCCTTCTCCTCCATCTCACAGCCAACTTGTGGAGCATAGGCACTGATGACATTTATCATCATCCCTTCAACTTCCACCTTCACGATCATCACCCTATCAGAAACTCTCTTCACCTCCACTACACTCTTACTGTACTCTTCCTTCAGAATCACCCCTACACCATTTCTCTTCCCATCCACACCATGATAAAACAGTTTAAACCCACCTCCAATGTTCCTGGCCTTACTCCCTTTCCACTTGGTCTCCTGAACACACAACACATCTACCTTTCTCCTCTCCATCATATCAGCTATCTCTCTCCCTTTACCCGTCATAGTACCAACATTTAAAGTACCAACCCGAACCTCTACTCTCCTACACTGCTCCTTTTCCTGCCGTCTCTGTAGACGCCTTCCTCCTCTCCTTCTCCTCCTTCGGCCAACAGTAGCCCAATTTCCACCGGTACCCTGTCGGCTAACTATACCTGTGGCGGTCGTTGTTAACCCGGGCCTCGACCGATCCGGTATGAAATTCTCATTTGTGATCCGCATATTTGATTTGGCACATGTTTTACGCTGGATGCCCTTCCTAACGCAACCCTCCCCATTTACCCGGGCTTGGGACCGGCACTAAGAGTACACTGGCTTGTGCCCCCCTAATGGCTGGGTTACAAAAGATTTATTGTCATCCTTTAAAAATGAGTTTCACTTCACTTCATGCTATGCTTTCTCTTGCAGCTGAATGGCATTTAAATGTTATTTTTGTTGTTGTTTTTCCCGGCATTTATTCATAAAGATTGTTTTTGTTTTTTTTGGTATTTAAGGAATGCCAGCCAATAAGAGATTTACAATGATTGGTGCAGCAGTCAGTGTCTAAAGCTGTTGCTTTGTTCTAGTGCAATCAATAGTGGATTGACACAGCACCACTTAATGTTTTTTCAAGCCATTTTGGTAGACGATTACATCGATAAACCGGACATGTTTAAAGGAAATTTCAGTTCAGTGTGTAGATGAGAGGTGAAATGGTTTGAAAAAAATTTCATGATATTTCGAAACTCCTCAAGCAAAAAAAAAAATAGACTTTCAGACACACAGAGCAATGTCTTAATGTCCAATTGACCTGGACAAAAGTAATTTACAATAAAAGTGGTTTATTTGCTTGATCCTGTGATTGCCTTTTCTTCTTTAGAGGGACACAGTTGGGGATCATGTAGGGTGTGTATAGGGTGTGTATTGTCTGTGTGTATGTGTGTGTTGATGTGTTGTGTGAGTGAGTGAGTGAGAGAGAGAGAGAGGGACATGTTAAGTGAGTATTATGGAACACTTGGCCTGGTCTACAAAATGTCCAGATCTTAAACATATAGAAAGATTGAATAAACTGGGCTTATTAGAAACAGCCGGCAAATTAGCTTCAGTCTAGCAAAGTCCATCTTAAATCAACAGACATGGCCAATACATAGCCAAAGATTTGTGCACACCTGATCATGTCACATGCATTTTTAATTTTTAAATGCTTTTTGGATTTAGTTTCGATCTCATGTGGGAGGTGATGGCTTAATGTTCAAGGTATTGAATTTTGGACCTGAAGTTTGTGAGTTCAAATTGTTGCCACTCCAAGCTGCCACTCCTGGCCCCCTCACCCCAAAACCCTTCACCCCATTGCTGCTTGGTTGTATAAATTAGATAAAAGTAAGTTGCTTTGAAAATGCTGTAAATGTAAATGTTATAAAACTTGCATTTTTCTTACCACTAGATTTTGGACAGGGGATTTTGGGATTTGTATTTGCAATTTCTTTTAATGGATCTGATATTGTGCGCAGGAACAGTATCATACTAGAAAATGTTTGGGCCCATTTTTTTTTTCAAGAAAAATTACAGTATGGAATACATTAAAAAACTAGATAGATAGATAGATAGATAGATAGATAGATAGATAGATAGATAGATAGATAGATAGATAGATAGATAGATAGATAGATAGATAGATAGATAGATAGAGGGAGAGAGAGAGAGCTAACTCCAGTTGCAACAGAAATCATATAAGACAGGTTTCCAAAATTCGTGCTTTTTTATTTTTCTTGGCAACAGCGTTACGGGTTAGTCAAAGAAACTTCGAAATGAGCATCAGAAAATAATAAGGACATATTCCTCGGTCTCCACACATGCAGTAATAGCGGAAAACTGCGACGGCAGGCTGTTCCCAAAATACCGCTCTGCTCTTGAAAAAAGCGCAACATATTTCACCCATTACACCGTGTAACAGACACTGTATTCAGGTTTTTATGATTTTTTTGAATTAAGTAATTTTCTAATTATTTTTCTAATTCATTATAATTTGACTAAAATAATGTCAAATTTGTTTGTTTTGTTTTTGTTTTGAGGACATACGCAAGCCTAATAATGCGTAAAAACTGCCATTTCAGTAGAACGTGTTATAGCTTTAATGCAGCTTGAATGTGAAAGGAAAATGTCAGGATGGAAATAACAGATTATTTTCCTATGACAGAATGCTTTCAATAGTTTACATTTCTTATATAATACACAAGTGTACCAAACACATGACCCAATTTAAAGTCGCAGAGTTTATGCTACACAAAAACCTGTGATAGAATCTGTTCTCTCATTATTGTTTTTTGATTGATGTGATCGGATTCGGTAAAAGTACCACAGCGTCACGTAGCTCATGACTTGTTACTGTCTTTCATTTTTTCTTTATGTGAGATTTCTACTTTTCTTCATTCTCATGGGAAATTAAGATAAGGCTTTTATTGATAGAGGGCAAGTGCTGATTGGTGCCATCGGTTTCTGCAAATTCACCTGGCTTATCTGAGACTAATCCATTCATTGATTTTGACCTGTGAATTACAAATGTGATTCGCTTTCCAGCCTCATGCCATGGCAGAACAATTTACCATGTATTATGTATTATGTATCTAGCAGACTATAATTTTACACAGAATGTGTCTTTAAAAAGTTGAGAAATGTATACATATTAGGAGGACGAGTTTGTTGAATCAGACGCAAGCCTGGAGTGTGAGAACGCAATAGAAAAAGATTGTGGCTCAAGAAAGTCTTTCATTTAATAATATGATAGTAAAAAAAATTGGATATCAGATGTATTTTTTTTAGTTTGTTGACTTTTTTAAGCAAAAGAAACTGCAGTTGCTTTTTCAAATGTTTATCTTTTTTTTATAATAACCCAAGAACCATTTCAGTTTGTGTATGTGAATTTGTATGTGCGTCTGTGCTTGTGCGTGTGTGTGTGTGTGTGTGTGTGTGTGTGTGTGTGTGTGTGTGTGTGTGTGTGTGTGTGTGTGTGTGCTCCAAAAATTCTGGAGTGAGGTCAATAGAGTGGTAGAATGTGTACCTAGGAATAAATAATAGGTGATTGGGTCAAACTTTAATGGACATGTAGGTGAAGGGAACAGAGGTAATGAGGAGGTGATGGTAGGTATGGTCTAAGGAGAGGAATGTGGAAGGGCAGATGGTGGTTGATTTTGCTGAAAGGATGGAAATGGCAGTGGTAAATACTTATTTAAGGGGAAGGAGGAGCATAGAGTGACATATAAGTGTGGAGGAAGGTGCTTACAGGTGGACTATGTTCTATGCAGGAGACGCAACCTGAAGAAGATTGGAGACTGTAAGGTGTTGCAGGGGACAGTGTAGCTAGACAGCATCAGATGGTGGTCTGTAGGATGGTTTTGGAGGGGAAGAAGAAGAGAAGGAGAGTGAGGACTGAAAGAAGAATAAGATGGTGGAAACTGAAGGAGGAAGACTGTAGTGTGAGGTTCAGGGAAGAGGTCAGACAGGGGCTCGGTGGTGGTGAGGAGGTGCTGGATAATTGGGCAACTACTGTAGAAGTGATA
This sequence comes from Silurus aristotelis, assembly GCF_946808225.1. Classification (NCBI taxonomy): domain Eukaryota; kingdom Metazoa; phylum Chordata; class Actinopteri; order Siluriformes; family Siluridae; genus Silurus; species Silurus aristotelis. Next base: position 21,621,531 of record NC_139585.1, read on the forward strand.
AGGGAGACAGCTAGAAAGTTACTTGGTGTGACATCTGGAAATAGAAAGGAAGACAAAGAGACGTGGTGGTGGAATGAGTAAGTGCAAAAAAGCATAAGAAGAAAGAGATTGGCTAAACAAATTTGGGATCAACAGAGTGATGAGAAAAGTAGGCAGGATAACAAGGAGATGCCACAGCAGGTGAAGAGGGATGTGGCGAAAGTTAAGGAAAAGGCATATGAGGAGCTGTATAAGAGGTTGAACACTAAGTAAGGAGAAAAGGATTTATACCGAATGGCCAGGCAGAGGGACTGAGTGGGGAAGGATGTGCTGCAAGTCAGAGCAATAAAGGATGGAGATGAAAATGTGTTGACTACTGAGGAGAGTGTGTTGAGAAGATGGAGGGAGTATTTTGAGCAGCTGATGAACGAGGGAAAAGAGAGAGAGAGAAGGTTGGATGGTGTGGAGATGGTGAAGCAGGAAGTGGATAGGATTAGTAAGGAGGAATTAAGGGCAGTGATTAAGAGGATGAAGAGTGGAAAGTCGGTTGGACCAGATGACATACCGGTAGAAGCATGGAGATGTTTAGGAGAGATGGCAGTGGAGTTTTTAACCAGGTTTTTCTGATCTTTAGTAGTGGAAGCCAGGCTGAGAGAAAAGGTGACCATCTGTAAGCAGCAGTATGGTTTCATGCCGAGGAAGAGCACCACGGACGCATTATTTGCTTTGAGAATGTTGATGGAGTCTCCCTAGACTATGATGTTTGCGGATGTTATTGTGATTTGTGGTGAGAGTAGGGAGCAGGTTGAGAAGAGCCTGGAGAGCTGGAGGTATGTGCTGGAGAGAATGGGAATGAAAGTCAGTAGGATTAAGACAGAGTACATGTGCGTAAATGAAAACGAGGGCAGTGGAGTGGTGCAGTTGCAGGGAGAAGAGGTGGAGGAGTTCAGGTACCTGGGATCAACAGTGAAAAGTAAAGGAGAGTGTGTTAGAGAAGTGAAAAAAAGAGTGCAGGCAGGGTGGAGTGGGTGGGTGGAGAAAAGTGATAGCAGGAGTTAAGATTTTGAGGTTTTCGTTGGGACTGACGAGGATGGACAGGATTAGAAATGAGTTTATTAGAGGGACAGCAGATGTAGGACGTTTTGTAGACAAGGTGAGGGAGGCAAGATTGAGATGATTTGGACATGTGCAGAGAAGGGGCCATAGGGTATATCGGTAGGAGAATGCAAAGGGTGGATCCCCCAGGAAGGAGGAAAAGAGGAAGTATGTGGTGAGGGAAGACATGCAGGTAGTTGGTTTGAAAGGGGCAGATGTAGAGGACAGGGGGGTATGAAGACGGATGATCCGCTGTGGCGACCCCTAATAGGAGAAGCTGAAATAAGAAGAAAAGGAAGAAGGTGTGAAATGAAAAATGTTTTTTGAAAATTGATTGATTGTTTGATTGAATTTGATTAAAAGTGATTGACAGTTCTGTGAGTGGAAAAGTCTTCTTGATAAGAGAGAAAGATTGTTATATTGGTTTGAGGTGCCAGGAGGTATATAGAAACTCAAATAATCATTCTTCACAGAGGTGATGGGCAGAAAAGCATCTCAAGCAGCAGAAAATGTAGAACATAGCAATAGATGGGCTACAAGAGCAGAAGACCACATGAGGTTCTACGGTTGTCAGCCAAGAACAGGAATTTGGGCTCGGAATCCAAGATTCTATGGTAGACGTTTAAAGGAAAAAACACCAGGGGTTTCTCCAGTGGTGGAAATACTGGACAGGAGTTCCTAATAAAGTGGACATTGAGTGTACCAGAGTACACTGCCTAACTGTTTGCATCTCTTACTTTTAGTTATTAAAATTCTGAACTTTATTTTTAATTATTTATTTATTTCCTTCTGGAGGCAGTTCTTTTAGTTAAAGTCCTCCTGCTGTTTAGCGAGAAAATGGCATTTAGGTTTTTTTTTTGTTTGTTTGTTTGTTTCCTGCATTCATTGTGACATTTAAATGCCCTTAATATTTTGTGTTTTAGAAGGCAACCAAAAAATTGTTCTTCATAAAATAAATATGATCGGGAATGAAGATGTTGTCGATATATAGACTTGCAGTATGTAATGGATGTTTGGGTCAGGGTGAGTTTAATGTCTTAGTTTGCCAAAAAAAACAAACAAAAAAAACAATGTGTTTGCGTTTTTTCTTTCTGCAGTGTTCCTACATTCCAAGGCCTTCCAGAAGAAACACTCAGCAAACTCGCAGATGTGCTGGAAGAGGTGTGTGTTTTGAAACTCAACACAGGTCATGCACTGATGCTTATTTTTTATTTCATTTTCAATCCTTATACTAGATAGATAAATCGACAGACAGACAGACAGACAGACAGACAGACAGACAGACAGACAGACAGACAGACAGACAGACAGACAGATAGATAGATAGATAGATAGATAGATAGATAGAGCAAGAAAGACACGATGGAGAGCTAGATTGATTGTGCACGTGCAAATTACATGGATCTGTGACATCTCACTACTAATGATTTTGCTGCTGTTGTTTACTCATTGTGCCACTTTCTTTATCTCATGGTGTAAAGTTCTTTTTTCCTGTTCAGTCAAATTCATCTTGTGCCTTGGTCTAAATTGTCATATTTACCAAATTATTAAATTATATGCAAAAATTATTATTTTTAATTAAATAAAATCTATAAAAATTTTATTTTTTAGAACAGCTGTATGGTATTGTAACTGTAGGTGACGATGGTTACAGTGGTTTATAAGGCAGTACTTTAAATGAAGAATGGTGATTACACTAACTGGTACTACCTGTGTGCTCAACTGAACCTTCCAGCCAATCCTAATCGAGTACTCAGTAAACCTATATATATTCTTCTTCTTTTTCTTTCGGCTGCTCCCATTAGGGGTCGCCACAGCGGATCATCCGTCTCCATACCACCCTGTCCTCTATATCTGCCTCTTTTACACCAACTACCTGCATGTCTTCCCTCACCACATCCATGAACCTCCTCCTTGGCCTTCCTCTTTTCCTCCTACCTGGTGGCTCCATCTTCAGCATTTTTCTACCAATATAATTCATGTCCCTTCTCTGCACATGTCCAAACCATCTCAATCTCGCCTCCCTCACCTTGTCACCACAACATCCTACATGTGCTGTCCCTCTAATAAACTCATTTCTAATCTTGTCCATCCTCGTCACTCCCAACGAAAACCTCAACATCTTCAGCTCTGCTACCTCCAGCTCCACCTCCTGTCTTTTACTCAATGCCACTGTCTCTAATCCATACAACATCGCAGGTCTCACCACAGTCCTATAAACTTTCCCTTTCATTCTTGCAGATACTCTTCTATCACAAATCACTCCTGTCACTCTTCTCCACCCACTCCACCCTGCCTGCACTCTTTTCTTTACTTCCCTAACACACTCTCCATTACTTTGCACTGTTGACCCCAGGTACCTGAACTCCTCCACCTTCTTCACCTCTTCACCCTGCAACCGCATCACTCCACTGCCCTCCCTCTCATTCACACACATGTACTCTGTCTTACTCCTACTGACTTTCATTCCCCTTCTCTCAAGCGCATATCTCCACCTCTCCAGGCTCTTCTCAACCTGCTCTCTACTCTCACCACAAATCACAATATCATCTGCAAACATCATAGTCCAGGGAGACTCCTGTCTGACCTCGTCCGTCAACCTGTCCATCACCACTGCAAACAGGAAAGGGCTCAGGGCCGATCCTTGATGTAGTCCAACCTTCACCCTGAACCAGTCTGTCGTACCTACTGCACACTTTACTGCCGTCACACTGTCCTCATACATGTCCTGCACCACCCTCAAATACTTCTCTGACACACCTGACTTCCTCATACAATACCACAACTCCTCTCTCGGCACCCTGTCGTACGCTTTCTCTAAATCCACAAATACACAATGCAGCTCCTTCTGTCCTTCTCTATACTTCTCCATCAACATCCTCAAAGCAAATAAGGCATCTGTGGTGCTCTTCCTCGGCATGAAACCATACTGTTGCTCACAGATGGTCACCTCTTCTCTCAGCCTGGCTTCCACTACTCTTTCCCATAACTTCATGGTGTGACTGATCAACTTAATTCCCCTGTAGTTACTGCAGGTTTGCACATCTCCCTTATGCTTAAAGATCGGTACCAGCACACTCCTTCTCCATTCCTCAGGCATCCTCTCCCCTTCCAGAATCCTGTTAAACAATCTGGTTAAAAACTCCACTGCCATCTCTCCTAAACATCTCCACGCTTCTACCGGTATGTCATCTGGTCCAACCGACTTTCCATTCTTCATCCTCTTAATCGCTGCTCTCACTTCCTCCTTACTAATCCTATCTACATCCTGCTTCACCAACTCCACATCCTCCAACCTTCTCTCTCTCTGATTTTCCTCATTCATCAGCTGCTCAAAATACTCCCTCCATCTTCTCAACACACTCTCCTCACTAGTCAACACATTTCCCTCTCCATCCTTTATTGCTCTAACTTGCAGTACATCCTTCCCAGCTCGGTCCCTCTGCTTGGCCAATCGGTATAAACCTATATATATATATATATATAATGTGTGTGTGTGTGTGTGTGTGTGTGTGTTTGTGTGTGTGTGTGTGTGTGTGTGTGTGTTTGTGTTTGTGTGCGTGTGTGCGTGTGTGTGCGTGTGTGTCATGCACACAGTTTATCACTAAACAAGTTCTCCTTCATTTGCCAACTTAAATAAATTCCTGGCTGCTACTCTACAGTAATCAGTCTCCAAAAATGCACTAGTTACACCAACTCCACTCCACTCATACATTAATTCACCATCATATCAAACTAGGCAATCTTACAAACTTCCTGTCCAGAACACAAAGTACGTCAATGATTTTTGTACACATTATACAGGCCATAGAAAACGAGAGATTAGAAGCTGGCCTTGTGTGATAACATTTCTCTCTGGGTACTTTACCCTAAAAAATAACAACAAAAAGAAACTCAATAAGAATTTAATCTGACAGAACCAATGGCATAATAAAAAAAAGACATAATGGCATAAAAAAGACCCAAGCATTTCCTTTATTTCAGTATTATCAGCAGTGCAGCTGGGTGTCACAGCAGCGATCACAAAAACCCAGATGGATGGTGGAATTTTAGGTGATTGTGCAGAAAATTTTACTTTTTAAAAACAAATTGGTTATTTAATGTTCCCATAGCTGACATGTTCATTGTTAAGGCTGTATATTTATATACTGTTTCTTACTATTTTTATATTTTGGTGCTGTCTACAACAAACATAGCAATGTCTTCTCTGCTGACCTAAACTCTGTAATGCAATCAGAACCACTGACATACAGTATATGTTACTATATTTTTGTCCATGAATATGTAATGAATTTTTTTCAAAAGTTCATTCTTTTCATTTCATATCGTTTCTCTCAGGTGCAGTGCTGCAGCTGTACCACCAAGTGTTTCAGTTAGAGTTTCTATCCATTTAGAAACTCAGTCGTGCCATTTTTATGATATTATTATGAGGTGGATTGATTGAAGTAGGACAGCAGTGAAGGTCTAGGTGTAAAATGCTTGGCCTGCCACTGTTAAATACAGTGGGGTAAATTATTATTTCATCCACTGCTGATCCCCTTACAAAGAAATGAACAGTCTATAATGTTTATGGTAGATTTCTTTTAACAGAGAGAGACACAACATAAACAAATTACATTTAAAAATGAAAGGTTATAAATTAAGTTGTATTTGATTGAGTGAAATAAGCATTTGATCCCGTACCAAATGAGCAAGAATTCTGACTCTCACCGACCCAAATTAGTCGTATCCCTTCAAGAAAGATCTCCTAATATCAACTTATTATGTCTATAAAAGACACCAGTCACAGAATCAACCTCTTACATTTAAACCTCTTCACCAACATGGGAAATACCAGAGAGCTGTCAAAGGACGTCAGGGACAAGATTGTAGACCTGCACAAGACTGGAATGGGCAACAAGACTGTAAGTTGCGTTGGCCGTATGTTTTTGGTCATTGTCATGCTGGAAGACCATCCACGACCCATCTTCCGTGTTCTGGCTCAGGCCAGAAGGTTCTAATCTGAGATTCTACAGTGCATGGCCCTGCTCACGTGTTGAAGTCTTCCTGTAACCTTAGCAGAGAAACAGCCCCGAAGCAGAATGTTTCCATATTCAGCATTTCGCTGCCTCCAAACATGGCGAGTCAAGTTGATGCCAAAATTCTTAATTTTGGTCTCATTGGACCACATCGCATTTTCCCAAGCCTTCACTGAGTCATTCAGGTGTTCATTACAAACTTTCCTTTACTAGCCTTATGCATGTCTACAATCTTGTCCCTGATGTCCATTGACAGCTCTGTGGTCTTGCCCATGGAGGTGGAGAGGTTTTAATGAAAGAGGTTAATTCTGTGACTGGTGTCTTTTATACACATAACAAGTTGATATTAATTTAATTTCAATTCAATTCAATTCATTTTTATTTGTAATGCGCTTTTAACAATGAACATTGTCTCAAAGCAGCTTTACACAGATAATGTGGTGATTAAACGTAAATATGTTATTTGTAAGTATGTTTGTCCCTGATGAGCAACTGTGGCAAGGAAAAACTCCCCGAGATGGGATAAGGAAGAAACCTTGAGAGGAAGCAGACTCAAGAGGGAACCCATCCTCATCTGGGTTGCACCAAATGTCCATTTGAAGCAGATATACAATGTTGCGGGGTGCAGTGATGATGATTAGAAGCAAACTGTATCCTGAATCAGTGTAGCAGACTGTTGACATTAACCACAGTCCAGTCCATCCTTAAAGCACCCGTTCTACTCCGGAATTTCATGGAACCACCCAAGGTGTTGATGAGAGACCGTCCCAAGCTGCACAGAAGTGTGAAGATCCATGGAGGGGAGAGGGGCAGGAACAGTGGTCACTGGAGCCTCAGGAGCATTTTTAACTCGACAGAGAGAGAGAGAGAGAGAGAGAGAGAGAGAGAGAGAGAGAGAGAGAGAGAGAGAGAGAGAGAGAGAGAAGAAGGTGACGGGAAGGGAAGGGAAGGATATGGATTATTAAGGAGTCCTTTCCTAAAGGAACAGGACTTAATTTGTTCTGTGGGAGTTAATCTTAAATGTGTTTAAAAAAAAAAATAAAAAACTTAATTCTGGTCCAAGATCAGGTTTTCACTTGTCTAATGTTACATTTAAAATAAGTCTGCTAAGTTACCTAAGTGTAATTTTTTTTTTCTTTTCAAATGTGAAATAATTGTTCTTTTTCACTGAAAGGAAGTGAGGGCATTCCTCGAGCATGCGATATTGGGCAAAAGTACCCCTTTTACATTTCTATGAGAGTAAAAGTACAAAAGTATTTACTTTTACGTATATAAATGTTATAATAACCCAAATTTGTGATCTGTGGAGAGTTTTTTGTTATGACAGACAGTAAAATTTACTCTAAGAGAAGGCTTTGGCGTTATGCTTGTAGTCATGTGACCGGTTCTCATTTGATACAGTTCATATGTTTCCCTCAAAGTAGCAAGGAACGGTATGTTTTCTGAAATGTAGTGGAGTAAAAAAAGATATTACACACTAAAATGTAGTAAAGTAAAAGTTTTCCAAAAATGAAAATTCTCTGATAATATACAGATACTTGAAAAATGTACTCCACTATTTATGTCCACCACTTGTCAAAACTTTGCTAACTCCACTTCATAGTGCATTACGCCACTCTTGTGTCCTGTCATGTTTTATTTCTTATATAACAGTGTACATTACAAATGCATCGCATTTTCCCACTGCAGTATCCTCTCTATTTCTCACAGTCTCATTGTGCACATATTTGGGATAGTGCAGGCACATTCATTTCTGAAAAGGGTTTAAATTACGTGCAGTGTACTTCGTTTCCACTCCATTAGAAACCGACTGTGAGCAATTGAAGCAATTTCCCTGCCCTGTTCTCAGTGACAAACCGTGTCACTACACCAAACCACGTTTCATACTCAACCGCTAGTTTGTTTTTTTTTCCCACTTCTCGACCTCCGAGATTCTATATTTAATGATATTTTCGCATTTCTGTGCATTTGTGTTCTGATTATGACTCACCATGAGCGCATTATGTCAAGATTGAGTCATGCTGCCAAAGCCTAGCTTGCTAAAGCTGCATAGTCAGCAGCGCTTAAAGCGTTCGAGACGGGCTGTCTGAAAAACTGCTATATTTTTTTTTTGCTTTTAAGGTTAGCATGCACCTTTAGCTAAATTGATGAGGTTGGGTTTTAGAGATGCAGAAAACCCTTTCTCGACTCATTGTTCTTCATTTCTTTTTCTTTTTTTTATGTATATACCAAGAGATAATAGTTGCTTTCATTTCCAAATGGCTACAAATTATTCTCGGATCTTTAAAATTTCAGGAGTTTAATGCATTCTATATTTGCCTCTTGAAGAGCCTATGTGCTTGATCGGGAAGCAGAACCTTCAAGGGGAGGCTTAGAGATTCTTTTACATTGTGCCTTTCCTCTTTTATTTCCAACAAAACGATGTAAAAGTGCTCTTTCTGTTGTTACTTAACACAATCTAAAAAAGATGCCTTTGTCACAGCATAAATCTTATCTCTGCATTTCCCAGATTGTTAGTAACTGTTGTCAGAGGCCATGGCCAGCCGTGATTTGCTTACGGAACAGAGAGGATCCAGTTTTAGTAAGTCTGTTTTATTGATCCTGTGCCAACTAAAGAATCCGTTTCCAGTTCTGGACTTGCAAGGATTTATTTGTTGTGCATATTGAGGTGCTGTTGGTGGAGGTGGTATTTTAGTGGTACAGGCTTTGGGTGGCTGGTTGTTAAAGTTGAGGGTTTAAGGTCCAATATCGCCAAACTGCCACTCTTGGACCATTGAGCAAGGCCCTTAAACCTTTGTGCTCCTGGGATGCTGTATCATGGCTGGCCCTGTGCCATTGCTGGCATATGTGAAGAAAGGATTTCACTGTGCTGTAAGGTACATGTGACAAGTAAATCAGACCTTTCTTTCTTTTCTGCTTTCCACAGTTGAAAAGAGTGCTTTTTGGAGTTACAATAGCCATCATCTCAAAGTATGTCTCCTCTGATCTCACTCATCAATAAGATGTTTCTACCCATAGAATTGGTTTTTGTTTGTTGCAACTTTAAAAACAATGAAAATAATTATCTTTGCATATTCCAGTTTGTTGTATCAGGATATTGCCAAGAGGCTACACTTCCACCAGCCCAAGTGTACCAAGTTACTTTTGCATTCGTACTTGATTTATGTTGATAATTAGCATTAGTTATTCTTACATTTAACTGCACTTTTTCGCTTTCATTTGTATGGCTTCCACATTACTATCCGTTCATGTTGCCGCTCATCATTTTCATTGCACTTACATCCTCTTTCCGCTTTCTCGTTCTTTAGATAATATGACAGCTGCTGTCAGAACATAGGGTCAGCTATGATTAAATGCCCCTGGATCAAATGGGCTTAAGGATCTTGCTCAAGTATTATGAACCCCTGACCTGGTGATTGCATTCAAGAGCTTAAACCCATTGACTCAGTGCAGAAATGGTTATACAATGTAATAATCATTTTGCATTCCCTGAGGAACAGCAATGTCTGATTAAATCACAGATAAGGAAGAGACTGTATGATATGCTTGTTGTCACACCAAGGAAATATCAAAGCACAATATCACAAAATATAAAACCACTTTCATCTCAGTTCATTTGCTTTTGAAAAAGGTTTTCTTCAAAGTAACAAAGGAAGCTGCAATCAATTTCTTTCTTTTTTAGCCCACAATAATTTTATAGACCACATTATTATTATTATTATTATTATTATTATTATTATTATTATTATTATTATTATTATTATTTATTTTATTTATTATTACCCCTGCTATAATTATAGATCAATAGTTGTGCTATTAATAGATTTAATTGGATTTATATCATCCACAACTGAGCAATTGTACTGTCTATATTAATGGAATATGTCATGCAGATTACCTCAGCATAGGGCACATTTCATTCACCATTTTATACTGGACTATTTTAATACAAGCATAAATATAAAACCCTAATCTAGGACTATTTTATGAAGGAGAAGAATGTGACTATAAAAACTGTAATCCTACATAAACACATGCAGTGGCTTAGATTTTCTTTTTCATTTAAAACCTTTAAAACGGACTTTGACCAAATTTTGAAAAAAAAAAAAATTGTTCTATTTCAAATGAAGCTCACGATTCAAATTCAAGCAAACAAGTCACTCCTCAGAAGCACTTGTTCTGGTGACACTCTAACATAAATTTGATGAAATATGGCTCCTCAGGGTTTTACACTATCTTGACGACTCCCCGCCAGCTCGAGTGAATGCTGTGTTTAAGAACAAGGAGGATGATATGAATAATAAAGTTGTGAAATTTATTCCAAATAGTTCACAAACTCTTCTTTTTTTCTTTTTCATAATTACGAAAAATATTGTATACATAAATATAGAGTGAAAAATATTGGTCTGGTCTGAGAAGAACTCTGACCTCCATTTTCCCCAAAGTTTGATTTGTTGAAAAATGCTTTTCTTCTCAACACACTTCAAGTTTGTTTTTTAGAGGTATAATAGCCATCCTGTATGCTTAAATTAATCTGCTCATTCTCCTGTGCTTTTGCTTATCACTAAGGTGTTTTCGTTTACACAATTGCAGCTCTCTGAATGTTTTTTGTTTGTTGCACCATCCAGTGTAAATTCTAGAGACTGATGGTGCCAGATGCACTATTCAGTAACCATTGATCTGCTTCAATTTTCACCCACAACAACCATACACAGCAATCTTTAACTATTCTAATCTTTGATATGAACATTAACTGGAGCCCTTGACCTGTATGTGTATGAGTTTCTTTATTGTGTTGCTGCCACATGATTGTCTGGTGAAACATAATGAGATCATAAAAAAAAAGAACGATGCCTAGGACACATGTTCAAAATATTGACATATTTTTAAAGAAGTTTAATTTTACTTTCATAATTTTTGTGACAGTTGCCAAAACAAATCACAGCAGAAGATCAACCTTCAGATGTCTTTTTATTTAAAATGTGCCATTCTCAAAGAGCCTACGGAGATTTTTTAACAGATGAATCATTTTCAATTTTCAGAAATGTTAAAGATTGCAAAAGCATATGCATGAGAAGTCTCCCCAAAACCACAGTAAAAAGGATGCCTTTCAAATTCACTTGAGATGAGTGAGGTTATAAATGATGCAAATCCACCCATGAGCAGGCATCTCTGTGCCCTCCTTACCACTCAAACATTGTGTATGCTAATATCTTTAAGCAATTGAAACAATATCTACCCTTGCGGAATCTCGATTGTGGAAAGCAGTTGTTTGTTATATTTGGTGTGATATGGAAATTGCCTGGGGGATTAATATTAATTACGACGCTGTAGCTCGGATTAGCGACTCTGCATTGTTTTGAATCGAGAACAGAATTCACAATCCAGGAAATGCCTTTTGCAGTGTTGCCATGGTTTCGGAAAAATGGATGAAACCTTAATTCTGAAAAAAAAAAATAATACACCACATTCACATATTGAAACCCTAAGAGGGAGGCCATGCATTATTTATTTAATTTTTATTTTTTGTATTTATTTTTTTTATGTTTTTAACATGATTTTAAATTTCTTATGATCAAGACCTATCAAAAGTGGGTTACAATTATTCATCCTCATTTTGACCCGAAAATATACATGTATTTGTTTTTACGTTGACTGTACAGTACAGTACTGCCAAATCGGCATTTGTTGGAGAGATAAATTCGCCTGTTAAAGGGCAAATTAAATTTATGTTGGTGATGGTGAAGACTTTAAAAACACCACTCCCATTCGCAAAGCGTCAGATTTTACTAGGATAAAACTTCTTAAAATCTTATAGAACAACTTTTTGTTGTGCAGAGAAAACAAGAAGGGAATGAGACGCTGAGTTGTCCACGCTCTAAATCATGTGTGTAATCTGCCCAATGGAAGTTGTAGCATCTCGTTTCTTCAGGGAACATGGGTTACATACGTAACCTAGAGACGTTCCCTTTAAGGAACTCGAGTTGCATCGCAACGATTTGGGAACGAGAGTCCAATACCACAAGACTGACTAGTGTGTATGAGCACAGCTATGTCGGAGGCTAATTAACAGGGAGGCCTCTCCTTGGAGGGCCAGAACAGATGAACAGGACTCATCCTATGGACGTAAGTTAGACACCAGTTCAGCTTCTCCTGGTCTGGGGCCTAAGGATAGAGGGCAGAAGGCCTGGAGTCTAACAAGTCATGGGACGACTGAGGGCACCTTGGAGACGTAACCCGCTAGGGTGCAGGAAGGCATTGGCCATGCCTGGAGTAAACTCCAGAAAAGAGGGGGCCACAGAGAGGGCAGATAGTCCACTTTAAGGGTGGACGGAGCTAACGACAAATTGGCTCAACAAGGTGTTGTCCGATCGGATTAGCACATGGTGACCTCCGAGGTTTAACGAAGGAAATGCTCTGAAGTCTCAGGGGGGCCGGAGCCACATCCACATACTTCGTGAAGGTGCGGGGTGATAGTGCAAGGCCAAATGGAGCAACCCGATATTGGTAAGCTTCTCAATCCTGTTAAAGATGTCTGTTTTCAGATCTGTCGCCTCCCAGGGCTTCGAACCTAAGCGCCACGATGGATCCCTGACTCAACGCTCCATTTCTGCACCCATGGCAGGTGCTGGGTTGGGGTTGGGGCTGCACCCGCCGAGCAGCCCCATTAGAGCGGTGTGGAAGAAACTGCTGGAAAGCTGCTAATTGTTTCTTTACCTCCTGAAACCTTTTGAATACCGAGTTAACGGAGTCACTGAAAAGGCCAGTAGGCGAGAGGTGGGGGGCGTCCAGCAGCACGTCCTTGTCCCTGTCAGAGGTTTCTGACAGGGTAAGCCACAGATGCCTCTCAGTCGATGGCTTTAGCGGTTTTTTTGGTGGCCCGTAGAGCCAGGTCCACCATATGGCGGAGCTCTTGAACCTGGCCACTCATGATGTCTCCCACATCCAGCTTTAGCAGCAGGTCAGCTTGGTACGCCTGCAACACCACCATGGCGTGCAGGCATCCAGTGGCCTGACCTGCCAAGGCATATGCCTTACCCACCAGCACAGAGGTAGTACGCAGGGGCTTGGTGGATTATGTTGGGGCCCTAAGGGAGGAGGCAAGGCCTGGGGAGAGATAGCTCACAAGAGTCTTTTTAAGTAGAACGCCGATAAGGGGCACCTGTCTAAACCATCTACAAAATCCGTTTGCGAAACTCAGGACCTGGAGCACCTCTCAGCAAGTGCGGGACCAGAACCGCAAGAAGTGTGGGCACCCTCCTCAAAGAGTGTCCACCGGGAGCGGTGCGATCGCATAGACATGCAAGCACAGTGTTTGCAGTTGGCTTCTTTGAGAAACGACTGAGCATCCCAGGAAAGCCACACAAAGGCTGCCCCTCTCCCCCCCAGTGTTATAGTGGGGGCAGGGAGGAACACACAAACAATCAAAATTAAATACACACAGAGCGCTTCATGAACAAACAGAAGCTGGCACCGGCTTCGGTCCATGTGCTTTTTATAGCTTCCTGGACGTGCTCTCAAGTAGACAGATTAAACATGTGATTCAGAGTGTGGACAACGTAGGAGCGCTCCCAAAGCGTTGGCCGCAGCTCGAGTTCCTGAAAGGGAAATTATAATGCATGACCTCTTATGGCCTCTATATATGCATGTATCTCATTATACAATAAGTAAAAAAAATTCAATTAAATAAAAACCTTTTCTTTACATTTATTTTAACACAAGTAGGACAGGGTGGTTAATTCAGTGGGAGCCTCTTCCAAGCAAAACATTTTTAATTAAATAATCAATTCAAGCTTATATAAAGTACTATTGTTTTTTATACTTGGTATTTATGATCTGCACTGCATTCTCCTCTAATGTAGACTGCTTCAGTAAACTTGAATGATTAGACAGGCCTCTCCTCTCTCTAGCTATCATCTATTGAAATTAGATGAAGCAGGTCTGAAAAATCATTAAGAGGAAGTGAGTCTCGCTGATGAGTCACCTGGAACCTGGAGTCTATAATTACTGATACTCCAGGGTTAGTCTTCATGCCTTTTTATTCTACATAGCTCTTTAAAAGTGTTATCATTTTAAATGGATTATGAAAGCATGTGAATATGCAGAAACCATGACTCTGTGACATTAGTGCTGAGAATTGTCAACCATTCATATGTCTGGGGAAACCTTTCACATTACAAAATTTAGATAAAAAAAAGGATAGTTCTGCTAACTGCACGCTTTCCTTTGCAGATTTATTTACACAATTCAGTAACAGGTAAAATAACCTTACCCTAATAACTAAAAAGGGAATTACTTTTGAAAGGTTACTTTTAATTTGCAGACATTTTAAAACCTGATTCCCCCCTGAATGAATTAGTTTGCAGGTCTATTATGCTATCCAACATTTTACCCAAAGTCCAGCATTCTCTCTTTGCGAAAATCGCATGAAAACAGCTAGAAAGGATTTAAATGTCATAAACTGGTTCCTAAAACATACATTTGTTTCCATTTATGAGATTTGGCAGACGCCATTATCCAAAGCAACTTACAGTACAATTATCTCATCTATACAAAACTGAGCAGTTGAGGGTTAAGGTCCTTTATCAAAGGCCCAAATGTGGCAGCTTGGTGGTGCTGGGATTTGAACTCCCAACCTTCCAAGCAGAAGGCCAACATCTTAATGGCATTTGTTGTTTTGAGAAACAAAATTTGTGGTAATTGTTTAGCCAGTAGCTCAATATCACTTCACTTTTAAATACCGTAATTTCCGGACTATTAAGCGCACCCAAATATAAGCCACACCCACTGAACTTTACGAAGATTTTTATTTTGAACATAAATAAGCCGTACCTGTCTATAAGCCGCAGGTGTATACATTGAAACTAATAAATTTTAACGAAAGACAGTGTCTGTTACACGGCTTGTATCTAAACAGTAGCCTACCAAGAAAGTCTTTGTTTACTGTCTTCCTCCTTCCTTTCACAACAATTACTCTCTCGAGTTTATCTTTTGGCATCGTCGTGCATTTAAAAATCACCATCGGTGAAGCTCTTCTCCCGATGCCGTGCAGCTCAGAACACAGGTGAAGTGTGGTTTTTTATGCCCAGTTGTTTTCAGTATGACGAATGATTCGCTTTTCCTGTTAATAGTCTGAGTGAGCGGCAGGTCAAACGTCAGAGGAACCTCATCCATATTTATGATGTGGTCCGGCCCGATTCAGTGGGAGCGCATCTGATTTAATATAAAGAATTTAATTGGTTCACCTGAACCCGTTCAGCAATTTCATTGGTCTAATGTTATGGGGCTCATTTTTTTGTCTTGAATCTTGTGAAACCATGAAAAACCCAGGAAAAATCCATAAATTAGTCGCTTCATTGTTTAAGCTGCGGGGTTCAAAGCGTGGAAAGAAAGTAGCGGCTTATAGTCCGGAAAATATGGTAACTTGAATAATATTACATGTTAGGCTTAGGATTTACCTATTTTTCAGTTTATCAATTGTTAGGGTTAGGGTTGGCTATATACACTCACTTCCTCCCAAGCCTTGTTTTATGTCAAAAGATCTCTATGAGCTATTAATGATTGATTTTTGAGGTTGTATGTGTGTATATTTTTCATCCACTTTTGCTTCTCCAGTTTTAATTTTTTTTACTTCTGAGTGAGGAAGTGAAAGAATTTACAAAATTATTATTGGCCTTTAAAAATCAGAATGAGACAATCTCTGTTTAAATGTTGGTTTGGCTTGTGCTACTGTAAACATAAGGTTATCCAGCATATTGAAGGCAAGATGAGACACTAAATAAAGAAAAATAAAATTTTCCCTGAAACCTTTCTTTTCTCTAGAAAGGTGTCAGACAGAATATTTTGGCAGAAATCAGTTTTTTTGGCTGTTTATTCAGCCACAGTGACCTCAAATGGTTTTTCATACCCCGCATACTGTATGTACTATACTTGTAGATTTGTGTTTCTCACGAAGATATAACATGGTGTGAAATAAACAACTGCAATGGACCATAATTATTTGCATGGAAATTGATATTGCATAAATGGCTTTCTTATTGAATTCAGAAACCAAACTTTTTTTTTTAAATCTAATTTATTACATAAGATATTATAGGATTATTTTCAGGAACAAAGACTGCAGTTCATTGGCAATCACAAAGACCAATATTGAAATTTTGATTGCAATAATTCCTAATGTAATTATGTAGATTGGCTTGTGTGCTTTGCCGTGTAATTATTTAAATTTGCTAAATAATTACACAGCAACCCACACAAACTAAGCTACATAATTGTGCTACTTATTTCATTTACCTATAGTGGAATCTGAAGATAAAAGATCTAAGAGCTAGTCCAAGTGCCTGTGTTTCTGGCATCTTCTGGCAGGTGCTGTCAAAGATCAACAGGAAGAACCATTTCACAAAACCCTTCAAAAAATGACAGGACATGACCATGCTCAGCAACTCAGCCGGTCAGAGACCCAACATTTAATTTGCACTTTGTCACTTGCTCAAACATCAGATTTTTGCTTTATTTCATAGCAAAGCTTTGCATTATTTTTTCTTCTTATCCCTATACAAGCATCTTTGCCAGGCATCCATTCCGAAGATTTACTAGAGTTCATGTTTTGAAATAAACATCAGCATGTGTTGACCCAATAAGTGGGTGTACTGCAAATTTCAATATTTGCATGAACAAGTTGCTACTTCAAATCTCCATGGGCCGATAAAAATTTAGTCTTTACTTTTTTTGTCTGTGTTGACAAAATAACACGGGAAAAATCAATGAATAACATTTTTGATTGAAAATATATGACAATAATTTATGATCAAAACCTAATGAAAGCTGTTCATGCTGATTAATGTATAATTGCAATATTATATGGTAATCTATGAAGTTCAGTTTGACATATTTATCAATTGTAGTTTGTCCTAATATTGAAAAGTTAGACAGTGTTTGCTGTGACCTTTGCGTAAGTATTGATTTTTACCCCCTGGCCTTTTAATACATTTTGCACAGACTGTGATGTCTTTAGTCTGTGAGGTCACAGAAGAACAAGAAGGAAAAGAGAATGCTCTTCAGCAGTATTTCTCCTTTTTGTGCCTAGATCCACATTCCAGACTCTTTGTAGAATACAGCTTCGGATAAACTTACACCTTCTAAAAATACAATTGCAAAGCGAAGTTAACTCTTCTTCCATGCACCAGTGGCTCGTCTAACATAAACATACATGCTCACGTCCAGCACATGCCACCCAAGCCAATAAATCAGCGTCTGATAGAAATGCAAAGAGGATTCTGGCTTTTCCCGACACTCTACAAAGACAAAATGTTTGGCTTCCATCTCAAACACATGGGGAAGAGTGTAGGAGTGGGAGTGTACTTTGTTCCCATACTGCTCTAGGCTGTGCCTGGAACAGAGTGAGTCAGAAGGTCAGCGTTTTCCATCTGACGTGTGAGGCCCGATAGTGCTGTTTGGTAATGAGGGAATGAAAGAAAAGAAAATTATAAATGCTTTGCTACATTTTCCAAACTAGTGATTGGTGTCATCTCAGGAGGTTTTCTCATGATACGTATCTGTATTAATAACCACTGCCTGAAAATAAAGACAAGGGGCAATACTGTGTACTGAGATAATAGCAAGGACAATTCAGGAATAGTATACAGTCCGAAAATCGGATTGATAAAAAACATCTTTGCAGCATACTCTACCATATAAATGTGTGGTAAGAGTATTATAACCAGTGGTGGACAAAGTACACAAACCATGTACTTGAGTTAAAGTAAAGAGATACTCTGAAAAAATTTTTACTCTAGTGAAAGTCCTCCCTTTAAACATTAACATTTACTTGGATTTGTTATGGCTGTATTGGTCCTAAGTTTTGTCAAAAGACCCTTTGCTTAATCAGTTTATGTGAAAAGACTGTAATGTTGCTCTTAGCACACCAATCTATTAATAGAATGACATAAAGTAAACACCTATTGCTAGCTATTAAAATGATCATGAACCAAAACCTTCTTTTCAACTGCTTAAAAAATAAGTCATGTAAATAAGGCACAGGTGTTGTGGCGAGTTAGAGTCAGGAGATATTTTCATAATTTATCCCTCTCAAAATGTTCTGCTTGCTGTTAAACTGATGCTATATTTGTTATAAGTGGATACCACCAGATCTATCTATCTGTCTATCTGTCTGTCTGTCTGTCCGTCCGTCCCTCTGTCTGTCTATCTATCTATTGGTAAACACCAATTTTTAACCCAAACCGGTTTTAAACCAATTTGATACCATACCTAACTTCAAAATAACCTCTTAACTGGTTTTTATGGAGTCACTAAAAAGGATGACAGCTTGTGCTCGTAAATTTGTTTGTCCTTAATACCTTTTCATCTGTACCACCAAAATCTATAGTAGTGAGCAACTGCTGCTATTTTGCCTGTTTGCCTGTATTGGACAGTTAAATCCAATAAGGTTTAATTCAAAACCCAGTAACTCAAACCACAATGAAATCAGTATGTACCTAATTTGTTGTGTTGCTGGAAATTTCAGGGAGGGAAAGTTCTATAATGCTAATACACAATATATACTATATATTGTATTGTCCCGAATATAAGATGATAATTTTTTTTAATGAAAATGCATCTCAATAAACAATGTCGTCTTATATTCGAGCTCTAGACTATTACGTCAATAATACCTACACCCGCAAAAATAGGTGGCGCCAAATACAGGTAAATGAGTTCTCTTGGACTGAAGCAACCTGAAACTACTGTTGTTTACAGTACCAGGACTGCATTATGGCGGCATCTGATGCAAGCTTATGATGCAAATTTTAAACTCACGGTGATAAATGCAGCTGAGTCCTCTAACAACTGTCAAGCAGCCAATCAATACGGCATGTCAAAATGTAATGTAAGGACATAGTGAGCACGAAAAGACAGTCTTAGAAATGCTAATAGTCGAAGAAAAGCAAATTTACCGGCAAGTGTGCCAGTACATAGCTGAAAAAATGAGGGGCTAACCATAAACAGAGCCGTCATCCAGCAGAAGGCACTGGATATAACAAAAAATGCTCCACTGTTTGTTGCAGTAAGTTTACTGTTTATTGCACTGCATAATGCAATCAAGCCGGTTATTTTCCTCTCTAAGACAGACTTAGTAGAAGTTAATGAAATATTAATAGGCAACGTTTTTTTCACAATGAGATGGACAGTCTAGGCTAATTGTATTGAAATCCAGATGGTCTGCAGTTTATATATGTTTTGCCATATGAAAAGTATTTTTAAATCAAAGCATTTTCTTTATAAACGACATGAAGAAATTTTTTTACATTTTTTCCTAAGGGGTACACTTTGAAAGGGGGTGTCATCTTATAATCAGGGTCATCTTATATTTGGGACAATACAGTATAGACCTTGAGAATTCGTATTCTAGAACATCTAAAAAAAAAAAAAGAATAATTGCCATATATATTCTATGATGTAAGTTATATTTAAAAACAGCACTGAAGGTTTTCAGGCAGTACAACATTTAAGTATCATATTATCTCTGTGTGCTCAGTTTTCAAGAAACCAAACAAGCTTGCAGTGCAACAGCTAATAATAGGATCCCTTTTGGGAAAAAAATTCATCTGGCTTGAGCAGTTCTTTCTCCAGTAACCCTTCACGCTGGAGCAAACCGGCTGCTGACCTCAGCACACACTGAGTAATCACTCGGCTAGAAGATGGAGTAAGCACTGACCCCAGTCGGTGCTCTTCCTGAGACAGCTTCCTGTGCTTCAGAGAAAGGCAGACGTCCTCTTTCAGGCGGTGTCTCAGTAGCGGATTATAAAGAAAAATGACATTTTAGATTTCATTTAGAACAGGATACTTTTATTGTTATGATTAGATTCGATCAGTGTGGTAATGGTGTATGGTATTGTTTCTGTATTAAGGATTGTTTTGCAGACAGATTTTTCATTTTACATTATTTGGTTGAAGGGCAGCTGTCTTTCTAGTTATATACAGTATTGGGGTGGTTCGGTACTTACCTCGGTTTTTAAAGCACAGTCCGGTTTATTTTCACAAAATTGTTTGTAATTTTTTATTAACGCAGTTTATTTTTATTAACATTTGTGATCATCAACATTTAAACAGTTTACATTTTTAAGATAGTTTTAAATAAAAAATGTTAATTAAATTCTAATCATTTTTATTTGTATAGCGATTTTAACGATAAACATTGTCTCTAAGCAGCTTTATACAGATGATGCAGTAATAAAGAATAAATAAGATGTTCTTTATAAGCGTAAGTTTGTCCCTGATAAGCAAGCCGGTGGCAACTATGGCAAGGAAAAACCTTCCGAGATGGCATAAGGAAGAAACCTTAAGAGTAACCAGAATCAAGAGGGAACCCATCCCATATGGGTGACACCGAATATCCATTTATTACAGCTAAATGATGTTGAGGTGTGCAGAGATGGTGATCAGATGCAACTGTAGTCCTGTGTCATCAACTGTAGTCCTTTGTCAGTGTAGCAGACTGTTGACATTGACTACAGTCCAAATCCATCCTCAAAGCTTGTGTCTTATTCCGTAATTTCATGGATCCTCAGGCCGTTGATGAGAAACCATCCCCAGCTGCATAGAGTGGCCTGCAATCGAAGAGAACGCCATCCAGAGGCAGGCCAGGATGAAGTGGGCAAATCTGTGGAGAGGAAAAGGGAAGGAACAGTGGTCACTGTTTCCTCAGGAGCATTTTAACTCGACCGAGAGAGAGGGAGAAGAGAGAGAGAGAGAGAGAGAGAGAGAGAGAGAGAGAGAGAGAGAGAGAGAGAGAGAGAGAAGAGGGTGACATGGAGAAAAATATATGGATTATCAAGTATCCTTATTTTTGTCTAAAAGTTAAGGACACTGTGCAGTTGGGGATTCCAGCAAGACTCGCTAGTCACCACTCCAGCAGCCTGCCACACCACCGTCCTGAGTGAACGTGCGAGAGTGAGGGGACGACATTACCTAATAAAAGGCTTGACTAAATAAATATGTTTTCAGCCTCGCACTTGAACACTGAGACTGTGTCTGAGTCCCGAACACTGATTGGAAGGCTGTTCTATAACTGTGGGGATTTATAGGAGAAAGATTTGCCTGCTGTAGTCTTTATTATATAAGGCACCAACAAATAGCCTGCACCTTTTGATCTAACTAGGCGTAGAGGATCATATTGGTACAGAGGTTTACTCAGATAATGCGGTTAGGTTAAGAGACTGTTAAGTGCTTAATATGTCAGTAGTAGTATTTTATAATTAATGCGAGATTTGATGGGGAAACAGTGTAGACTGATTATCAAAGTTGAGCAGAAGGAAGTTATTAAGCATCCACTGTCTAATGTTCTTTACACACTTCTCAACATTTTTATGCTGATCTCTCTCATCTGGCTTTGCTGAAATATACAACTGTGTATCATCAGCATTGCAATGGAAGCTAATTCCATGCAGAGGTGGCAAAAGTACACCCATCCTTTACTTAAGTAGGAGTACAGATACTCATGTTTTAAAATACTTGGGTAAAAGTTGAAGTACTGATTATACTTTTTTACTCAAGTGAAAGTAAAGATGTCTTGGCTTTGACATGTACTTAAGTAAAAAGTAGTTATTACTTCCACCTGTTTTAGCTGTTAACTGGACCTCACATCATATAAGATAGATAGATTGCTAGATAGATGTGATAGCCTAGTGGGTTAATGTCAGGGTCCCCACGAGGATGAGTTTGAGAGTTTGATTCCTGGTCGAAGTGGTTGCTGTGTTGGGAAATAAAACTTCTGGACCTTGTCCACTCTGAAAACATTTCAATTCTGTGTTGGATTAATTTCTTGATTTTCTGGTCTTTAATGAAAGATAACTCCACAAAAAAAAGGCACTTCTGTGGTAGCTTAGTGGGTTAAGGCTTGTACCTGAACATGGTTCTTAATATAGTCCATGCTGGTGATAAGGTTTCAAAGCCAGTCCTACATGCCTTCTTTTTTACTGCGCTGGCATGAAAAAGCACACATGCTTTTCAGCAGCGGTCGCTCAGTGGTTTAAGGCTTGTGCCTCATCTAAACATGCTTCCCAATTTGATCTCTTTCATGGTTCAGTGGGTTAAGGCCGGTGCACTGAAGTCCTAGACTTAACACTCGACACACACTCATTACTCATCGCAGGCCATTCCACCGTCATTTATTTATTATTATTTATACTCTACCGTACTACACTGTTTACATGCTGTCTTTTGCACCTCTTGACTGCTGCTGTTTTTTGCACTACATTGTGTCTGTTAATATTCAGTCCCGGGTATAGTTTTTACAGTTCTCCTCATACAGTACTGTATTTTCAGAGTATACAGTAGGTTTACTAGTTGGCGCTATCTCAGGTTTTGTGTCTTGTCTTGTGTTGTCTTGTGTTTTCTGTCTGCACTGTCTGTCTGTAATGTTTTTTGTCTGCACTGTCTGCACTAGGTTGCACTCGATGCACTTTATGTAGCTTGTTGTTGTTTAGTGTAGCACCAGGGTTCCGGAGGAACGTTGTCTCGTTTTTACTGTGTACTGTGTACCACTGTGAATAGTAGAAATGACGATAAAAGCCTCTTGACTTGACTTGACTTGATATTGAGGATCAGGGTTTGAATCCTGCTTTCTGCCTGCTAGTTGCGATGTAGGTTATGTTCCTGCTTCCTAAATCTTTCTTTAGCTTTATATTTTTGTGTTGATGGTTTAAAGGTAGATAGACCTGCTCTAAACAAACTTCCCGTCCTGTCTTCCCTGATGGTTCAGTGGGTTAAACCAGGTGTCTTGCTTTTTGTGGTGTTCAGGGTTCGAATCCTGCTTTCTGCCTGCCAGTCACGATCAGGATTCACTTCCTACATCTTTCTTTAGCGATTTATTTTTGTTTTTAATGGGTTGAAAAGAAAGATAGACCTGCTCTAAATAAGTTCCCTAGCCTGTCCTCACCGATGGTTCAATGGGTTAATGTTGGTATCTTGCTGGTGGTGGGGATCATGGTTCGAATCCTGCTTTCTTCCTGCTATTTACAATGTGGGTTCAACTTGTGCTACTTGCATCTGTATTCGCTTCCTACATCTTTCTTTAGCGTTAAATTCTTGTGTTGATTGTTTGAAAAGAATGATAGACCTGCTCTAATCAAGCTTCCCATCCTGTTTTTTTCTGATGGCTTAGTGGATTAAGGCTGGTACTTTGCTAATGTTGGTGGTCAGGGTTCAAACATGGCTTTCTGTCTGCTAGTCATGAGGTATGTTAAATTCCTGATTCCTACATCTTTATATTCTTGTCTAGTCTAAACAAGTTTCTCAGCTTGTCCTTCCTGATGGTTCAGTGGGTTAATGCTGGTGCCTCCCTAATGGTGTGAATTAGGGTTCGAATCCTGGTTTGTCCCTGCTATTCACGATGTGGGTTTGCTTCCTACGTCTGTTTTTGGCATTATATTCATGTGTTGATGGTTTAAAAGAAAAGGTAGACCTGCTCTAAACAATCGCCGCAGCAGGTCCCTTCCGATGGTTCAGTGGGTTAAGATTGCTATTTTGCTGTTGGTGGGGTTCAGGGTTCGAATCCTGCTCTCTGTGTTTCTGTCTGGACTGAATTTCTTGCTTTGAAGCATGAAACGAAGGATAAACCCCCAAAAAAAAGAAGGTGTGTTGTGGGACTTGATGGCTTTGTGATAAAAGCCTTGCCTCTGAGCTCAGAGGTTGCTGGTTCGAATATGGCTTGTCCCCACACTGGGTAAGCTGTCTGTAAAGTAGTGTGTGGTGAGTAATGAGGTAGTTGACTGAGAACAAAGGTTTGTGAAGACCTGTTGCTTCACAGCCTCAGAAAAAGTGATGGTGATAGGTTTTTGGCAGAATTGTTCCCTATATATGCAAAACTAAGTCGATACTTTTTTGGACGTTTTTGCTTCATAACCACCTGTTTTCAGCTTCTCAGACGCTGGGGGGGCAGATGCCCGGATATTGCCCCTCTGCTTTAGGATACACCCTCCGAATCCGAATCCACAGCCAACCTTCCACGCAGCCATTCCTGACACCTTCCTCACTTCAGTCAACAGAACCTTCTACACTCTTAACTTTGAGCCCTGGCCGGGTTTTGAACCGGCAACCTCTCAACCCAGAGGCAAAGCTCTTCCAATTGAGCCACAGGATCTCCTGCAAGAACCTGATTTTTAGGACCTTTTTTGGTTCTTTGTTAAAACTTTCTAAATGGGAAATAAAACTTCTGGACCTTGTCCACTCTGAAAACATTTCAATTCTGTCCTTTCTGTGTTGGATAATTTCTTGATTTTCTGGTCTTTAATAAAACATAACTCCACAAAAAAAACAAAAAAACAACAAAAAAAAAACACTTCTGTGGTAGCTTAGTGGGTTAAGGCTTGTACCTGAACATGGTTCTTGATATAGTCCACGCTGGTGATAAGGTTTCAAAGCCAGTCCTACATGCCTTCTTTCTTACTGCGCTGGCATGAAACAAAGTATGAACCCTCCAAAAAAGCACACATGCTTTTCAGTAGCAGTCGCTCAGTGGTTTAAGGCTTGTGCCTCATCTAAACATGCTTCCCAATTTGATCTCTTTCATGGTTCAGTGG
This sequence comes from Silurus aristotelis, assembly GCF_946808225.1. Lineage (NCBI taxonomy): Eukaryota > Metazoa > Chordata > Actinopteri > Siluriformes > Siluridae > Silurus > Silurus aristotelis. The sequence continues at coordinate 21,646,201 of NC_139585.1, forward strand.
GTTAAGGCTGGTGCCTCACTGAAGTCCTAGACTTAACACTCGACACACACTCATTACTAACTCAGCCCATTCCACAGTCATTTATTTATTATTATTTATACTCTACCGTACTACACTGTTTACATGCTGTTTTTTGCACCTTTACTGTTTCTTATTACACTATACTGTTATTATACTATACTGTTTACATGCTGTCTTTTGCACCTCTTGACTGCTGCTGTTTTTTGCACTACATTGTGTCTGTTAATATTCAGTCCCGGGTATAGTTTTTACAGTTCTCCTCATACAGTACTGTATTTTCAGAGTATACAGTAGGTTTACTAGTTGGCGCTAACTCAGGTTTTGTGTCTTGTCTTGTGTTGTCTTGTGTTTTCTGTCTGCACTGTCTGTCTGTAATGTTTTTTGTCTGCACTGTCTGCACTAGGTTGCACTCGATGCACTTTATGTAGCTTGTTGTTGTTTAGTGTAGCACCAGGGTTCCGGAGGAACGTTGTCTCGTTTTTACTGTGTACTGTGTACCACTGTGAATAGTAGAAATGACAATAAAAGCCTCTTGACTTGACTTGACTTGATATTGAGGATCAGGGTTTGAATCCTGCTTTCTGCCTGCTAGTTGCGATGTAGGTTATGTTCCTGCTTCCTAAATCTTTCTTTAGCTTTATATTTTTGTGTTGATGGGTTAAAGGTAGATAGACCTGCTCTAAACAAACTTCCCGTCCTGTCTTCCCTGATGGTTCAGTAGGTTAAACCAGGTGTCCTGCTTTTGGTGGTGTTCAGGGTTTGAATCCTGCTTTCTGCCTGCCAGTCACGATCAGGATTCACTTCCTACATCTTTCTTTAGCGATATATTTTTGTTTTTAATGGGTTGAAAAGAAAGATAGACCTGCTCTAAATAAGTTCCCTAGCCTGTCCTCACCGATGGTTCAATGGGTTAACGTTGGTATCTTGCTGGTGGTAGGGATCATGGTTCGAATCCTGCTTTCTTCCTGCTATTTACAATGTGGGTTCAACTTGTGCTACTTGCATCTGTATTCGCTTCCTACATCTTTCTTTAGCGTTAAATTCTTGTGTTGATTGTTTGAAAAGAATGATAGACCTGCTCTAATCAAGCTTCCCATCCTGTTTTTTTCTGATGGCTTAATGGATTAAGGCTGGTACTTTGCTAATGTTGGTGGTCATGGTTCAAACATGGCTTTCTGTCTGCTAGTCATGAGGTATGTTAAATTCCTGATTCCTACATCTTTATATTCTTGTTTTGATAGGTCAAAAAGAAAGGTCTAAACAAGTTTCTCAGCTTGTCCTTCCTGATGGTTCAGTGGGTTAATGCTGGTGCCTCTCTAATGGTGTGAATTAGGGTTCGAATCCTGTTTTGTCCCTGCTATTCACGATGTGGGTTTGCTTCCTACGTCTGTTTTTGGCATTATATTCATGTGTTGATGGTTTAAAAGAAAAGGTAGACCTGCTCTAAACAATCACCGCAGCAGGTCCTTCCCGATGGTTCAGTGGGTTAAGATTGCTATTTTTCTGTTGGTGGGGTTCAGGGTTCGAATCCTGCTCTCTGTGTTTCTGTCTGGACTGAATTTCTTGCTTTAAAGCATGAAACGAAGGATAAACCCCCCAAAAAAAGAAGGTGCGTTGTGGGACTTGATGGCTTTGTGATAAAAGCCTTGCCTCTGAGCTCAGAGGTTGCTGGTTCGAATCTGGCTTGTCCCCACACTGGGTAAGCTGTCTGTAAAGTAGTGTGTGGTGAGTAATGAGGTAGTTGACTGAGAACAAAGGTTTGTGAAGACCTGTTGCTTCACAGCCTCAGAAAAAGTGATGGTGATAGGTTTTTGGCAGAATTTTTCGCTATATATGCAAAACTAAGTCAATACTTTTTTGGACGTTTTTGCTTCATAACCACCTGTTTTCAGCTTCTCAGACGCTGGGGGGGCAGATGCCCGGATATTGCCCCCCTGCTTTAGGATACACCCTCCGAATCCGAATCCCCAGCCAACCTTCCACGCAGCCATTCCTGACACCTTCCTCACTTCAGTCAACAGAACCTTCCACACTCTTAACTTTGAGCCCTGGCCGGGTTTTGAACCGGCAACCTCTCAACCCAGAGGCAAAGCTCTTCCAATTGAGCCACAGGATCTCCTGCAAGAACCTGATTTTTAGGACCTTTTTAGGACCTTTTTTGGCTCTTTTTTAAAACTTTTTAAACAATCTAAAGGAAAGCTAAGCGGTAGGAATCGAACCGGGTAAGTCAGATAGCAGCGACCACTTTACTGACCATTACACCAACACAGGAGAAGCAAACAAGCCTTTGCTTATTGGACTCTTGGCTTTTCTATAGTTAGGAGACCAGTGATTTCTCTTAGATCATGATGGTAGAGGGTCAAAACTTCTCCTTCCTGTACATTCTCTAAGTAACCGGAAGTCTATGAGAAGTGACTCAGGTACAAGAACCACATCTCCAACACCTGCACCACTGATATACCATGATTTACCAGCAACCAATTTTAATGACCTTTTATTGTTCTGTTTTTAAAAACTTCTTATAATGTTAAATATGAAACTAGAAGAATCGAATCAGGGAAGTCTTTCATCATAGATCGCTAATGGCATTACTTCAAAACTCAAAACTTTGTTAGACATGTAAATAAGCAGGAAAGACAGAGACAAAGACAAAGAGACACAGACACAGCTTTAGAAAGAGTGAGAAACAAATAGAGAGACAGCAAGAGAGATACATATAAAGTGAGACAGAGACATTTACTAAAAGAGACACAGAGACAATTAGATAGAGAAAATAGAGAGACAAAGATAGCGAGATATAGCCACTTCCTGTTGGAACAATCTACTATACTACAAACAATTTATTTAGAAATTATTTTTACATTTAATATTACATTTTCTAAAGATAAGTTATACAGTATTTAACTTCTTCTTCTATTGGCTACTTCCATTATGGGTCGTCAAAGCGGATCATCTGTCTCCATACTACCCTGTCCTCTACATCTGCTTCTTTCAAACCAAGTGTCTGTATGTCTTCCTTCACCACATCCATAAACATCCTCCTTGGCCTTCCTCTTTTCCTCCCCCCTTGCAGCTTAATCCTCAGCATTTTTCATCCTATATACCCCATATCCCTCCTCTGCACATGTCCGAACCATCTCAATTGCGCCTCCCTCACCTTGTCCCCAAAACGTCCTACGTGCGCTGTCTCTCTAATAAACTAATTTCTAATCCTGTCTATCCTCGTCACTCCCATTGAAAATCTCAACATCTTTAACTCTGCTACCTCCAGCTCCTCCTCCTGTCTTTTACTCAATGCCACTGTCTCTAATCCAAAAAAACATCGCAGGTCTCACCACAGTCCTACAAACTTTCCCTTTCACTCTTGCAGATATCTTTCTATCACAAATCACTCCTGCCACTCTTCTCCACCCACTCCACTCTGCCCGCACCCTTTTCTTCACTTCTCTAACACTATTAACACAATATACTATTGACTCCAGGTACCTGAACTCCTCCACCTTCTCCACCTCTTCTCCCTGTAATCGCACCACTCCACTGCCCTCCCTATTATTCACACACATGTACTCTGTTTTTCTCCTACTGACTTTTATTTCCCTTATTTTCATCGCATATCTCCAACTCTTCACCTCTCTCTTCTCAACCTGCTCCCTACTCTCACCACAAATCACAATATCATCCGCAAACATCATAGTCCATGAAGACTCCTGTCTGACCTTTTTCTCAACCTGTCCATCACCACTGCAAACAGGAAAGGGCTCAGAGCCGATCGTTGATGCAGTCCAACCTCCATCTTGAACCAGTCTGTTGTTCCTACTGCACAGTTCACTGCTGTCACACTGTCCTCATACATGTCCTGCACCACCCTCACATACTTCTTTGCCACACCTGACCTCCTCATACAATACCACAACATCTCTCTCAGCACACTGTTGTACACTTTCTCCAAATCCACAAACACACAAGTAACTCCTTCTGACCTTCTCTATACTTCTTGGTTTGTGATCCACATATTTAATTTGGCACATGTTTTACACTGGATGCCCTTCCTAACGCAACCCTCCCCATTTATTTCCGCTTGGAACCGGCACTAAGAGTGCAATGGCTAGTGGAACCCTAATGGCTGGGTGCATATTTACTTTTCTATTTATTTTAGCTTACTTTAGCCGAGGTCTTCATTCCTTCCATCCTTCATTTATTCACTCCCCGGATATGCGGAATCGTCAAGATTTTTCTCCTTTTAATAGAATTTCTTGAAGCTGGACATAAAACACTAAAGAAACCATAGTGCTAGTGTTAGCCGCTAGCCACTTCGCTATGGTTTCTTTAGCGTTTTAATGCATGCAGAAAACAAATCTTATTTCCGGTACGGAGTGACTAGTGGCCACAGTGACTCTTTGCTAACTCTAGTTTCTTTTTTATACTCTGGGCATTGTTGTGTATGTTTGCAATTTTAACAATAATAATAATAAATGCATTCAAAGATCTGGGCGGAGACTAAACATACTTGCGCTCCGCAACTTAATATGTTCTTGAGAGATCTCAGATTGCATTCGGTTCACAAGTGTACCGACCCAAAAAAATCCGGTATGAATATGTATATGGTTACACCCCTAGCATTTATTTATACAGGTAGTCCTCGACTTACGATGGAAATGCGTTCCTATGATCCCATCGTAACTTGAAAACATGTTCTAGCAGACCCAGGAGTCTTAAAGAATGGTGATCAGTACGGGGCAGTATACTGTAATTTGTTCCAGAGCAATTTATAGAACTGTATTATAGAAACTATACAGTATATATGAATGTGGCAGAGGGCATGTTGACAAGTGCCATTTTGTGCGCTGATGTTCATGTAAATTTATAATTGTATGTATATGTATAATAGTCCACCTGATAGTATAAGGAAATTGTATGAATCTGCAAATCATTTTGAATGAAATATATGGACAATTATGCATGTACAACAATATAGTTTTAATTGTCTTAATATAAAATAAGCTAGCATAATATGTTAATTTTTATTTATTTATTTTGTATTATTTTCAGTGGTTATGTTTGATACATTTTGTATCAGGGGGTCCCTACCCCATGTCGATCGTCTAAGGGGTCCTTGACCTGAAAAAACATTGAAGATCCCTGATGTAAAGGATTTTTCTAGTTACACCAATATACTGAGTAAATGCTGCACACAGAGAAATAACTGTTTAAACTCTTTCTGCATTAAGTGGTCAAGAACCCCATCATAACTACCTACATTTAAAACCTGCATTTTACATTTTAAACCTAAATTTCCTGCTCTTCGTGGTTGTAAAGAGTGCTGTAATGCTATAGTTACTGCAGTTCTTATTTCAGCTTTGTAGATCTGGTGCTTTTTGAGGTAATATTTTTTTAGAAGGTGACATATCTATTTAAAATATAGGCACGTTTGTGTGTAAAAGTCATGTTTCTGAAATATTCAAAATCATTCACTCTGAAGTTTGATATGAACATTAACTGAAGCTCTTGACCCGTATCTCTGTAATTTTATGCATTGACAGATTAAATAATGAATTGCATGAATGAGAAGGGGTAAAGGTGTTCCTATTAAAGTAAAAAGTGAGTGTTTAATGAAATATATGCACTAGACACTGTAAAGGAAAAAGGAAAAGGTTTTAGTATAAGGTTAGGGTTAGATTTAGGAGAAAAAGCAATAATGAAACATATCCATATATTAAATCAATATCAACGGAGGATTGTTAAAAGGGTAGTATGTCATGTGTATGTGTTTTTGTAATACATTGACATCTCATCCTAGCATCTATTCATACATGCACATGGTTTTCTCAGGCCAGGCATTATCCTGGTCTGGGTTATGTATCAGACATGACCCAGACCAGGATAAAGTGCACACTGAAGACAACTAAATGAGCCAATTAGCAAGAAATTGGCTAAACTCATCCCCAATGCGGTCCCTCCCTCTGGATATCAAAATTCATGATCACAATTAAAAAACAATATCTTGTGCAGCAAGATATAAGGTCCCTTACGAGGGAAATATCAAGGTCCGTGACGTCGGAGTGACGTGGGGCCGCCTTCCCGTGGGCTCACCACCTGCAGGAGGGACCGTAAGGGACGGTGCTGTGAGGATTGGGCAGCAGTCGAAGGCGGGGGCCTGCTTAGACTGCTGCCCCCGCGACCCGAATTACGGATAAGCGGGAGAAAATGGATGGATGGATGGATGGATCTTGTGCAGCCCCGTTTTCTGGTGCCGAAACATTTCACTGGTGTATAATTAATTGTTTTGTGTACTGAGCCAGCCAAATAGACAGACAAAGCAAATTAGTGTTTATTTGTTTGTATCTGATTTAAAAAAAATATATCAGTATGATTTTTAAATAAAGTAATAAAAAGTGTTCATTGGATCTTTTTTTGGTTCAAGATCAGTATTTTTCATCTTAGCCTTGAGGCTTTTTATGATTCCATGTTGACTGATTATTTTAGACTTGTATCAAGATAGTATTTGCATTAGATAAGGTTGAAAATGCTGCTGAGTATCGGGGAAAGGGACGTCATTGTGATCTGACATGAGCACAAATCTGTGTGAAGAGACGTGATGTGGTGTTCTGAGCACGCCAGCATCTAATGTGCTCTCTCTGTGTCTCTTTTCTTAGACTCACTATAGTGATGGAGAATACATAATCAGACAGGGGGCTAGAGGAGACACCTTCTTCATCATCAGCAAAGGAAAGGTACGATTTCTCTCAGACACACAAGCATGACTGCATATATTTTCAATTTAGATCTTCAGGACTCAAGAAATGTTGCATTTTTTCCGATAACAGGTGAACGTTACCCGTGAGGATTCGCCCAATGACATTGTTCATCTGCGTGGCTTGGGGAAAGGGGACTGGTTTGGAGAGAAAGCTCTTCAAGGGTAAGTAAATACACACATCATAACCCCTGCAGCGAGCAGTATCAAAAATAATATATGAATAGCAGCGTGGGTAAACACATGATGAAGTTTTTTGACAGTTTGACAAGTTATGTAACTATGCATTTCTTCATAATTTTTTTTTTTTTTCAATCACAATCTGTTTCTTTGAAAAAAAGGAATATATCTTTTCAAAGAGACAGAGATTTCATTACACGTTCAGTGAAGGATTCCTTGCCTAGCTCTACATTTGTATTCTAATCTAATGAGTAAAGATTTCTTTTTAAAGAATGTGAAATAATTTCTCACTTTGATTATTAGCTTCATCCACAAAGCATCTCCGTGTAATAACCTGAGGTAAAAATTGCTCCCAGATTTCAAGAACTCATCATTTTCTCGTGACTCCACTGATCTTTGTTCAGACAACATTATTGAGGCAAATATTCGCTCATTCGTTCTTTCACTCAGTTGTTTTGTGTTGTGCTATGTTGGATAAGTTTTTTTGCTATTATTAACTTATTAGTAGGTCTTTTAAACATTTGTGTCTGTCGTCAGTACAAAGAATAGCGCTGTGTGTCTAACTGTGTCACACAATCACCTTGTTAAATCCTGAGATAGGCACTGTTGTCTTACTTTTAAATAACATTAATCCGAATGCACACTGTGTGATTTTGACCACAATTTGGTCAACTGAGACTAATTAGAAAAAATCAAAAAGATCCCTATAATCCTAGGCTAAATTCTATAATCTTTAATCACTGGTTTGACACGTTCATCGACACCCTATTAATGGCCATTGCAGTTTTTTTCTGCTGATAAAATTCTGCCAGTTTCGGAAGATTTCAGACTCTTTCCTGCAGTGTGACTTTTCCTACAACAACCGTCAAACCAAGAACTAATAGGAGCGCCAAACCTGATGACGCCATTAGTGCGACAACCTCAAACCACCTCGGGGAAATGTCAAAACAAGTCTGTTTTTATTTTGTCTTTTATTATCAAGGCATAATCACGAAAAAATTAATACTACAGATTGTTTTTGTTTGCTGCTAGCTACCATTAGCGGGGGAACACAAGTCTGAACCTGTCACCGATTGATGATGTGGAACTTCAGACGAGACTTTTTCTTGTGTGTTCAGTTCTGACTCATCTTGACTGTCGTACAGTCTGACATTCTGACAACTGAGATCCGACAGTGTGACACGGAGATCATGTTCGTACCGTCTGACAAGCAACAATAGCAAAGGACTATTAAAAATGCCACAGTGTGTGTCTGGGATTAGGTAGACTCACTGCACTGACCACTGTGTTTGTTATATACAATAAATATTTTGTCCCTTTAAAAAAAAAAATGCAATTGAAAGTTGGGACAACTGCCCAACAACTGTACGTCATCCTCCATCTTGTTTGTTTTAAGTTGTATGGATAACATGATCATGTCACATGACTAAAAATACATACTTTTTAAAAATAGCTTTTTTCTCATATTAGATATCAGATTAATCCATTTAGGAGCCAATTTCTGAGAGGCTTTTGCTTCACAGTGGTGAGCGACATGAGGCCAAACCATAGAGAAAAACATGCATTAACATGGATATCTCCGAGTTAGAAAGTGGCCTACATAAAATAAACCGTGTTTTGTTATGTTTCTAAAATAGTTTTAAAATGTATAGATTGTCCAAATCTTTTCAATTTGAGAAAATAAAATTTTCATCTTTTTTTTTTCTTTGCCAGAATTGAGCTGCAGTGAAATCTGACAGGATTTCTCAGACAAAAGTGCATTTATCATTATGAGAAATTATCAATATTTTATGTGAATAGGAACATAGTTACATATCAACAAATAGGAAATCAAATCTTTGTGTATTTTTGCATACCTACTGTTAGATATACATTCTACTTGTTATCCTCCATCTTTCATATTTTTTTATATTATAATATATATCCATTAATGGACTGCTAAACTGAATAGTTTAGTTGTTTTCAGAAAAGCCTGCTCCAGATCAAACATAGGCATTCTTTGTCTTTACATGACTGTGACCTAGCGGTGATGGGGGTATATGATGAAACCCAGGGACCAGAATTAAAAAAAAGGACCTGCTTATTAAAAGCCCCAAAGAGGTGAATAGGGTCAGAACAGTCTACTTGTCCTTTAGTGCAAATTCATTTTGCTTTTGTAAAGCTGAAAAATGAAGCTTTGATATTTATTATCCAGCACAAAAGTATGTGTTCACTGTCTCAGGCTCCAGATTGTTATTTATAAACTGTTTCTTTTGCTGACTGCGGCTTTATTTTGCTCTTAAATGAGTATATAAAGAATTATCTAACTATTATTCCAAGCATTAGACATTAAAGATATTTGTCCTTGATTATATTCTATATTTACCGTAATTTCCGGACTATTAAGCGCACCCAAATATAAGCCGCACCCACTGAATTTTACAAAGATTTCCTACATTGAAAATAATGAACTTTACACAGGCTTTAATAAAAGACAGTGTCTGTTACACGGCTTGTATCTAAACAGTAGCCTACCAAGTAAGTCATTGTTCACTGTCTTCTTCCTTCCTTTCACTACAATTTCTCTCGAGAGTTTATCTTTTGGCATCGTCGTGTGTTTAAAAATCACCATCGGTGAAGCTTTTCTCCCGATGCCGTGCAGCTCAGAACACAGGTGAAGTGTGTTTTTTCATGCCCGGTTGTTTTCAGCGTGACGAATGATTCTCCTTTCCTGTAGACAGTCCGAGTGAGCAGCAGGTCAAACGTCAGAGGAGCATCATCCATATTTATGATGTGGTGCGGCCCGATTCAGTTGGAGCGCATCTGATTTAATATAAAGAGTTACATTGGTTCACCTGAACCCGTTCTGCAATTTCATTGGTCTAATGTTAAGCCGCGGGGTTCAAAGCGTGGGGAAAATGTAGCGGCTTATAGTCCGTAAAATACGGTAAGTAAATATACATACGCTATTTTTTTTTTTTGGTGAAATTAAAAGTATATAGTTGCTATAAGAGCATTTGGTTCATTTTGTGAGAAAAGCAAACTCTCATAACCTGGTGTTAGACACTGCATTTATAAAATATTCCTTACAATATCATTTGAAATAATAAATAACCTATTTTCTTCAACTACCTGTTGTTAATGATAAAATTTTAATATTAACAACGGGAAATATTCCTGGAATAAACTGTACATTTTATATAACTAATCATTTCCAAATCAATTAATTTTTATTTGTATAGCGCTTTTAACAATAGACATTGTCTCAAAGCAGCTCTACAGAGATAAAACAGTTATAAAGTATAAAATAATGTATACGTTTAAAGCCTACAGTATAAGTTTGTTGATTATAATTGTAAGTTTATCCTTAATGAAAGAGACAGTGGTGACTGGGGCAGGGAAAAACTCCACATCCTTATCTGGGTGGCACCAATTGTCCATTCATAACGTTACTGCAAAGTATTTTATTCATATTTTAAGATAAAGTGTAGTCTGAAAAATTGCTGTATTGTCCTAATGCTGTAGATTCTGATTTCGGTTTGAATTTAATTATGCAATTATCTTGCCTTTTACCTTAAAATTATAGAAATATTGTAAGTGCACTATTACTGATACACAAATGTCAACACTATTATGAATGCTTTTCTAACTACGTTCATGCTTAGCTGTCATTATGGAGGTATTTGGGTTTTTTTTAGAAATCTGATTCGTTGCACAGAAAAGTCAACTCTGTGAGGTGTTTTCTCTTAACGTTGGTTAGAGTCTGAGGTTGGAAATAAAACTTAGTAGAGACACCTAGTGGAAGAGGACGGTGGTGCATGCATGTGCTCCTGACAACATGGGTAATCAGTGTAATGATGCTTGAGTGTTTCCATAGCAGTAATGGATTTGTGGAAGTATTTAGGTAAACACCGATAATGGGGCTCTTTTAACATTCTTTTAATCTGCCCTGCAGTGGTTGTATGATGTTTTACAGCTTGGTCATGATGCATGGACAATAACACCGTAAATCAGCAAAGACAAACAATTTATTTGCCAAATACATTTCCGTGTACTGTATGACATGTTTTGAGATCATCTTTATGAACTGGAAAACAGAAAATAGACTAAAACATAGAAAAAATGGGAGTTAAAGTAAAACAAAAGATTAGAATAAAAAATAGTAGAAGTGTAATAAAATTACAATATAAAAAAATCATAATCATTGCAATAAAATAGAAATGGAATTTACAATAAAATTATTAATGGAAAAAAGAATTTATGTATGAAGCAGCATATACACTTCGGGAGGCAAAAATCCCCCAACCCCTTTTTTCTATTTTTCTACCCTCTCTTATTCTATTTCATGGCAGCCCAGTCGTAGTTATGGTTATGTACGTGACACATAAAACATACATTTGAATATGTAATACATGTGTAAAAAAATAAAGCAGGTTGTGTAATAAGTCCAAGCTCTACTGTGGGTCTTTATGTTCTCCTGCCTGAAGGCCTGATTTGCATCATCTCACATTTAGCTCTATCTATCTATCTATCTATCTATCTATCTATCTATCTATCTATCTATCTATCTATCTATCTATCTATCTATCTATCTATCTATCTATCTATCTATCTATCTATCTATCTATCTATCTAATCATTTTGCCTGCATGTATAATAAAAACATTATTTAGCCTTTATTAAATTACCCTGATTATAAGTGATCAATGTTCTCTGTTCTAATAACAAACAAGAGACATATAGTGAGTTTTCATACACCGTTCCCCTAAAAAAAGTTTATTCGTTAGTTTGTGTGTTAGTGTGTGTGTGTTAGTGTGTGTGTATGTGTGTAACAATGAACTTCTCTCAAGCTTGTCTTCACTTCAAAAGGTGAGCAGAGAAATGACAGCATCCTATAGAACAGGGCACACGTGCATGAGCGAACATGTCAGTGTATGACGTGACATTTGTCACAACTTTATTAAAAAAAGCTTGTCACGTTGCATTACTGCATGCATGTTTAAGCATTCATTCTGTTTTCTGTAGTGATGGTGATTTATTTTGCAGATTTCTTGTATTGCACATTCACATGCAATCACCCAAAGTCAGGCAAATACAGGACAAGAGCAAAAGAAATGTGGTTTGAGAATTTCAGAAACTGTTGATCTTTTCAGGAAACTGTCAGTCACATTTCTATGTGGCACTGCAGCCTTAGATTTCTGGTATTTCAATTAACATAGACTTCTAGTTAGCTTGAACCAGTTCCACCATTCTTTTTTATCAGTTTTCAAGGCATTTCCTCTCACAGAACTCGCTGTTCACCAATTTTGTGTTCACCAATTTAACACTATTTTGTATGAACATTTTTGTGCATGAAAATCCAAGCAGTTCAGAATGACTAGCAGATCATGAATTTTAACAGTTTGTAGTTACATCTACAGGAAGTAAACCCTGAAGAAAAAAGAAAAAGCAAAGAGAAATCCTTTCTTGCTTTTCCCAGCGATGTTAGGAGCTAGAGCCCCTGGAGCAATGAGGGTTAAGGGCCTTTGTCAGGGGCCCCAAGAGTGGTAGCTTGGTGATACCTGGGCTGGAGCCCAAACCTTCCAATCAGTAACCCAGAACCTTAATCACTAAGCTACCACCTTCAACAGACATAAGTAAGGTTGGTTAGTGTTATCCCTTACATTACAGCAGATATAAACAAACATTCCTTTTCTGGCCTCACCATGGGAAAGAACTTTGATGGACATGGTGAAAAACATACCAACTGTCCCCAATGCTCTGAAACTATAGCTGCCTTCCATACATCTTAAATAAACATACATATAGAGATATTTCACTTATAACTTCGGCCAATTTGCGAGCCTACAACTCTCAAAACACCTGTTCTAATTCACACACACACACACACACACACACACACGCACACACACACACACACACACACACACACACACACACACACACACACACACACACACTTTGATTCATAGAAGCACTGCAAAGTATTAGTGCTGTTCCTTCTCAGACTGCACTGATCCTTGTGAAATAGTTGAATTATCTGGTATTTGCCCTCTTGCTCTGCTTGCTCTGAAACCGTTTCACGTTTCTCGAATCTGATGAGTATGTTGTATGCTGATCGCCTGACCCCTTTGCCTGATCTCGTTATCGATTTTTGGATTACATTTCCAATTTGTTTTGCAAGCTCTTCATTAAAACCGCAGAAACTGCACTTGCATCTGTCTGAGATTGCCTTATATCCATTTTATTCAATGCATATCATAACTGAGGCCAATGCGATTTGCATCTCGATACATAGGCGATGATTAGAGATTACAAATGAAGCAGCTAACGATGCGATATGATTCACCCGATTTATGATAAAGTGCGATGTGATTTCACATTAATTCAACACATTGCGATTCAGTGCAATATGACGCAATGGGAAAAATATGATGCTATGCACTTTATTATGGTACAGATCATTCGCTTTTATTTCTTTGGTTCAAAAAATCATACATTTACTAAGTGCCCTCTAATGTCTAATGCATGGCCCTTTCACAAACAGGCCTTTGTAGTGCAACCAAATAGAAAAAAAAGATTAAATAAAACCAGAGGTTCTTTTCCTGTTCTTTCAACAGGAAGATGCAGCTCTACCTCTGCCATGTTCATTTATATTCTATTTGACTCTCGAAACGGTTTTTGTTTTGTTGTGATACGTCATATTCACGTAGCAGCAGTGGCGCTTGAGTAACGGTTTGGCGAGGAGAAATCAATCTTCATATAAAATATATTTCACAAATTATTGGTGACTTTCTAAATAACAAAAGTATAGCACATCTACTAATACTTATATATAAATAATAATTGGAATTAAATAATATTTAATAAAAATAAAATGTATTAAAACTTGTATCCAATGCACACTTTTTAAAAATCAATCATAATTAACTTTTTTGCCGGTGCAAGATGCGAATTGGTAAATCTTCCCAGTATAATTACAGTATAATTACACTTTAAAATGATTTCCCATTAAGAGCTAGGACAGTACATACAGTATTATCCTGTTGTTTGTTTTCCTTTGGGTATTTTCTGTCAATCTATGTAAAGCAAAGCTAGTGTCTTGTTAAATGGCAAGCTCTTTGATGTGATGTTAAACTCAGCGGCGCTGATGAGAAACGCTAATAGGCCATGTGGTGGCTTCGTTTTAGCCTGAAAGGGTGTTACTCTTCCAAATGCCTCTTCTTGATCTCTTTGCCTTTGATCTCACCTTTTTTTCCGCTGTGTGTGGTAATTAGCACACAGTCTTGTGTGTTTGTTAGCACTGAGCTCTATAGCAAACCAAATCACTTCTCCATTGAGCTTGTCGGAGGCGAGACAGCCGTCTTTTTATCCTAAACGATATTTGGTCATCCCCGGGTTATGATGCACTAAGATAAGGCGTTAAAGAGACAATGGAATGATGAAAAGACCCACTCGGACTGATTGAGTTCTTAGTAGTTAAGATAATTCGTTTCACACGTTACGTTTTTGCCTCCCAAGCTTTGACGATATTAGTCAAATAAATCTCTAATGACCGCACCAAAGGTCACTGTTATTTAGATCTTATCTACAGCTGTTACTCTATTAATGGCTCAACTCTCTATCGAGCTCTATGAATAACTTCAAGGACATTTATTAAGGTTGTTTCATTCACGCGCTCTAAACGACTTGGATTCCGACTGTGCAAGCTCTTAGTCGGTGGGCCACTCTGTCTTCCGTTTCTGTTCTCACCCTGCATGCATTTTTTTTATTACAGTCAGATTGACAGGCTTGACCTTTCCTTTATGGCTTGATGTGAGTCTATGTGGTATATTCTGACCCAGGTCAGACGTTTAACAGATTATTGGTACATGCCACTGCTCTACTTGGTTTGTCTTTACTATCTCTTTTTTTTGTCTGGCTTCTGTAAATTCTTGCTCAATCACCCAGTTCTATATCACCTGAAATGATCAGTGACATGAGGTTACAGTTTTTCCCTATTTTAATATTTGTTCAGTTTGTTTGTACGATTTAGCAATCATGTGAGGCAAATTGCATGTATAATGTAATGCTGCCTGGTGACACCGAGCACAGTATCTGTTCTCACAGTTTTGCTGTTCAGTGTTGTGCAATGATGGAAACATAATGTCAACTTCAGCCTTACAGACCTCCTCTTTCCTGCCATCACATTCAAAACTCGGGTCTCTAGACGGCAGACCGCAAACACAATCTCTTAATTCACGCCAAAAGTCACAGCTGCTCTTTTACCTTCACATGTTGATGGTGCATATGATGTGTTCAATGATGAGCATGGAACATATGTGTCCGATTCCTTGCCTCTTCCTGGGTTAATGCTCTTTCATCCTGTTGTTCTTTCAACAACAAATCGATACATCTGGTGGGAGACAATATGTAAATGGATGTTTTTGGTTTTGCTACTGTGTAGGTGTGTGATTTATTGTGAATGTATTATATGGAATGAAATTTTTTTTGTTCAGAACAGGAATCGTTCTTGAAACAGTAATGTATCATGTCCCTTAATAATAATAATAATAATAATAATAATAATAATAATAATAATAATAACAATAATAATAATAATGTAAGAAAGGATTCCTCTTCAGTTGTATTTCCACACTTTACCACTAGAGGCAGATGCACAGTTTACCAGACAGATACAGCTACTTTATCAGCTAGCCTCAACTAAGATAGCAGCAGTCATGGATGCTCCTGATGTACAGCCTAATATTATTATTGTTATTATTATTTTTGTCATTGTTTTTGTTATTAATTAATAAATTATAGTTATTTTTTTTTTTTTATTAACAAATAGTTTTAACCCATGCACACTTTAGATATAAATAGTAATATGGATATTTGTAGCATTAAACAGATAAATTTCATTCATTTTATTTGTTTCGTAAACTCGTTTATTTTTTTAATCTCCAGTAAGCGCTTTATCATGATCAGGGTCATGAAGACCTTCTGCAAAAGCTGAATAGGATGCAAGTGAATCTCAAGGCAACATGCAGACATACTTTCACATTACGAAATGTGAAGAGTTATTTTTTAATGTATTGATCATTCTTAACCATTACGTAACAATTCTCTTCCTTTGTTCGTTCTCGTTTGAGGTTAGTTCACAATTTGCCTACTGCTGAAATAACGGTGTGAAACGGGCATTTTAGCACAGCCGGCAATGTTGTTATACTGTCACGCTTTAACCAAACAAGCTTTCTTGTGAAGAACGTATACTTCTTAGTTAGCATTAAAACAAAGGCAAGTGACGTGATTAACATCGAGCTTGTATCAAACGGTATCTGTGACAGTGGTGAAGTATCTTAGCCAGCTATTGAATACTTCGTTCTGGAGCTTGACGTGTTGAAAGCAGGAAAAACAGGCAAGTAAAAGGATCTGAGTAACTTTGACAAGGAGCTTCTCAAATACAATGCTCCCTTTCAGCAGAGTGATGCTTCCTGCTACATTGCAAACCTGTTCATTGATGGTTTAAGCAACATGATGTTGATTTTAGCTGAATTCCCCAGATCCCAATGGGCAGAATGTGCTGGACAAACAAGTCTAATACATGGAGGCCCCACCTTACAACTTAAAGAACCTGGTGATAATGTTTAACGGCATGATTAAAATAATTACAGCCCATCATAATTTGAATCATGTTGTTACCCTTATGAATTATTAACTCATTTTAGATTGTATTGCCATCTGGGAGAGTATGTGTAATAATGGACACAATCATGATGCTCAGACATGATCCACTGAGACCGAGCTTCCATAACTATAACTCTGTTTATTGTTTTATATTATAACTTCACCAGCAAACCTTTTTTAATGTTATATTTCAGTTACTTTGCAGTCCAAGCATGGACCATGGGCAAGTGCAAAAATAAAGGCTTAACACATGTAGTTGTTACTTTAATAACTTCTGGGATTCAGTGCTTTTCAATGTGCTTTTTTTGTTCTACCAGTCTCCTAGTAACGCTGATATCATAAATAATAAAGATTTCAAGCGAAAAGTTTCTGAAAAACTGACTTACTTTGTACGTGCATGCATTTGTTGATCACCCGTGAAGTGCAAAGACAGTTCCCGACACAGCTCATTGCTCGTTTGCATTTTGTAAAGCCCACAAAACTCCATACAAGTTCAAGTGCACAGACAGCTGGGAGCCTGAAATGAACAATCGGGGTTAAGGCTAAAAAAGGCAGAAGTGGAAGTTATTTTACTCGAATTAATCCTTCGGTGTGAAGTCAGAAAAGCTGGAAATGTTTAATAGTATATATTATTAATAATAAGCAAGCACTTGAACCCCTGTCTGCGGCAGAGCCAGAAGCCAAGTCCGAATTTTAAGAAGGCTTTTTGATCTAGGTAAGAATATTGAGACATCAGTTTAAGTGCCAGGATTATGGACAGGAACTAAATTTTCGATTAGCCCCTGCACTTCTCTGTACCATGTCACCTGATTGTGGACTTGATTCACATTCACAGCTCATTATCACTCATAAAGACCTTGCACCACACTCTAATTCTCATGTTTGTCTTTTCATGCTGTTGTCTTCGCTCTTGCTCTGGTTTAATTGATCTTGTTCTTGTTTCTTGTGATCTCCATACATACAACAAGTTATTTTCTAATATCACAATCATGACTAAATGCAAAGACAGATTTTCTCACCTTGTGCGTTTTTCTGGTGTATTGCAGACTCCACTTATATGTACGTTAACCAGTGACAGAAACAAAGCTATTTCAGTTTGATTGAGTCCCTGATCAAAGTAAAAGCTGCAATGATGCTGCCTCTGGAACTTGCTCTTATACGGAACACACAGAAAAATTAAGTAATGATCATAGGGAAATATCTTTGTAATGTCAAGATCATGAGAAAATGAAGTCCTGATGATGAGAAAAAAAATGAAGTCCTGATGAGGAGAAAACCAAAACCTTTTTTTTTTACGAGTCGAATTTTTCTCGTGATCTCGACAAGTTGTTTTGTCTTTTTGATCGTGAGAAAACAAGAAAGAAAGATATTCTAAAAGAAGTAAAAGAAGATTTGAGGTCAGAATTTTGAGATAAGTCTGAATTTTCATTATACATAATCTTTCTTTTTTCCTAATGGCTAGAATGGCCATCCATGTGGGTATGAATTATTTTATAGCAGCATCAGGGGAAAAGTATTATGATTACTAATAGAGCCAGAAGTTGCATTAGTTCAGTAGTACATAACCAGCAGAGCAGCTCTGATAAAAAAAAAAGGAGCCAGCATTACATTTCAAGCATTACAAGAATGCAATATTGTCATCATATTCCACCAAGTGTTTCTGAAGCATGAATAGAAGAATTAGACTAACATTGACTTAAAGTGGCTCGGCTACACGTGTGGGTGTGTGTGACCTGCATGGACACCTGTATTCAGTCCTTAAGCAAAGTGCAACTGCTTCAAGCGATCACCGAGGACAGTGTTTCAGATCTCCTTTACTCTCCATATATTTCCCTTAACACAGCCCTATATTCCCTTAAAATGCCACATGGCATTTCACTGATGGAGGATCTAAAAGGTCTGCTTCAGTCTGAACTCAGCTTCTGCAGTGAGGAGGATTTCAGTGACTCAGAGGCGAGCAATACCGAGTAATTTCAAAGATATTGCTGCTAGAATGACTGTTCTATGTGTGTGTGCGTGTGTGTGTGTGTGTGTGTGTGTGTGTGTGTGTGTGTGTGTGTATTGAGAATGATAGATTACTTGTCTGTGTTCTTATTTTGGATAATAATAACGCCTGAACGGGGATAACCATTTACATAAAAAATAGTAATAATATTTCATTATGAAGGAGAGTAAGTTATTGATTTTTAAGTAAATATATTGATTTATTTTTGCTAATAATGTGCATGATTTATTTTTGGTTTAATTTGACCAAATTCTGTATTCATTAAGAAATTTCCTTAAATCATTCATTAATAAATCTTACATTTTTTTTTTTATATATAAATCTACTGTTTTACTTAATAAAAAAAAATCCCCTTTTATGATTTCTTTTTTCTAGTTAGTTATCGATGACCATTTTTTTAAATGATTATTTTTGCTGATTTATTGATTTATTTCTGGTTAAATGTTGTATTCTTGTTTGCCCATTTCACTGAGATTCTTATCATTATTATTTTTTTTATTCCTACTGCAGCCCTACTCCCCAGGCAGGATCACATGACTGCATTTTCTCTATGCCCTAATGAAGTGATATAGCCACTATATATAGCCATAGTGATATGCTCAGTCACATAAATTAATCAAGAGTGTCGAACGGATTTGACGGCATGTGACTGATGTGTTGTCATTATATGTTTCCACAGAGAAGACATTCGAACAGCCAATGTCATTGCTGCTGAGGCTGTCACCTGCCTGGTCATCGACAGAGAGTGAGTTACATCTGTTTGTCTCTTTTTGTGTCTCAATGCCACGTTGCCTTTATTAGTCTTTCAGGCCATCGCCGAGTTTTATTAAGATCTTACATGTTCTCATGGAGAACTAGTGAGTGAACTAGTATATACTGCTACCAATTCACATGCGAGCAAACAGACACCTTGGTGAAATCCCTACATCATGGTTCTCCAGTTTTAGATCTCCAAGGACACAAATGTGTGTGTAACTCTCCCGGACACTGAGAGGTGTGTGTGTGTGTGTGTGTGTGTGTGTGTGTGTGTGTGTGTGTGTGTGTGTGTGTGTGTGTGTGTGTGTGTGTGTGTGTGTGTGTGTGTGTGTGTGTGTGTGTGTGCTGCTTAAAAAACACAACCCTACCACTCACAAGGAGCATGCTCCACAGGAGAATGTTGACGAATTGGTTCCCACTGTGTGTTCACATTCTCTTGTTTTGGATGCTGTATATCTGTGTTGGCATTTTAGCCCTGAGGTGATTTACACACAGTTGAAATAGAATTGCTCTGTGCATATAGATAGATAGATAGATAGATAGATAGATAGATAGATAGATAGATAGATAGATAGATAGATAGATAGATAGATAGATAGATAGATAGATAGATAGATAGATAGATAGATAGATAGATAGATAGATAGACAGACAGACAGACAGACAGAAAGACAGACAGACAGACAGACAGACAGACAGACAGACAGACAGACAGACAGACAGACAGACAGACAGACAGACAGACTGACTGACTGACTGACTGACAGACAGACAAATAGATAGATAGAATTGCTCTGTGCATCTAGATAGATAGATAGATAGATAGATAGATAGATAGATAGATAGATAGATAGACAGACAGACAGACAGACAGACAGACAGACAGACAGACAGACAGACAGACAGACAGACAGACAGACAGACACAGACTGACTGACAGACAGACAGACAGACAGACAGACAGACAGACAGACAGACAGACAGACAGACAGACAGATAGATAGATAGATAGATAGATAGATAGATAGATAGATAGATAGATAGATAGATAGATAGATAGATAGATAGATAGATAGAAAAAGCATCAGGTAGTAAGAAGCATTGAGTTTGTACATGTTGAAACTGTACTGATATAGACCATGGTCACACCCCTATAAGCCCTCTGCTTTTGGAACCTGACTAAATCATCTTATTGTTTAAACAATGTCTTTAGCTTTTTTTTAAATTTATCATTGCTATAGTAACAGTTAATTCATAGGGATGCCAGCACCAAATGCTATACATAAAATTTTTTTGATATGGTGAATTTACTGTGAAGAAATACATTTATGGAAGGAGTCTCCAGTGAGAGTGCTTTAAAAGAGTCGGTGGTAATGTTATAACTTTTCCAGCATTTGGAAACATTTTCAGGAAAGGTAATTTTGCTATTTTGTGGTTTCTTGCTAACTTGACAGTACAGTGTGAAAAATGAAAATACTTATTCACTTGGAAAAGTTTTTCGAGTGTTTTCTGAAAAGCTGTACAAAAAATAAATAAATAAATAAATAACGGCATCAGCAGGCTAAAGAAAAAGTTGTATTTGGTTTAATATGACACAATTTGTTTGATTTTCCTGAGATGCTTTAAGATTATAATGTGAACTCAGACAGCATATAATATAAAATATATAATAGTCAGCAAATCTAAACAAAACTTGTGTTACATAAGATCAACTTGTGTACATATAACAGCCTTGAAAGGGTATTTTGTTGAGCAAGGATAGGAATTTATACTTCTGATTATATTTACTCTTGTAACTGTATTGCTAATATTAAGGTATAGGAGCAATACAAACATAAATGCAACATGTAAATATAGGGTTATTCAAAAAGAATGAACCGATTTCATTACGTTATTAATATTTTATTAAGGAAAAGTAAAACAAAACTCCCAAGTCACGAGTATTATACTCACAATCAACTTAGGAGATAACTCTGAGAGAACTGAAGCAATGCGTCATGATATCGGTTTATTCTTTTTAAATAACCCTGTACTTGTCCTGATCCTAGTGTAAGAGAGGATTGAGGAAGAAAACATAGGGGTGTGTTGTAGAAAAACAATCAACTATTCATTTTGTCCTGAAATACATTCTTTTTTACCACAGCGATTTGAAAAATAATTAAAAAT
Source organism: Silurus aristotelis (assembly GCF_946808225.1). NCBI lineage: Eukaryota > Metazoa > Chordata > Actinopteri > Siluriformes > Siluridae > Silurus > Silurus aristotelis. Next base: position 21,667,728 of record NC_139585.1, read on the forward strand.
TATATTTTAATCTGTCCTGAAGATTTTCCCATGTCAGAAATCTTACCATTTTAAAGTACTTATATCTTTACAGAACACTTGTTAAACCGCAGCATATTTCTTAATCTGTTTACGATTAAGAATGTTTAAGAACTGTTCTGAGGCATTAGAACAAGTGCATAAAAATAACCATAAAATCATTTATGTTACAGATGAAGCGGCTGTTCTAGAAAATACGTATTTAGATTTAAGAATTTTACACCACTGTGATATAAATATATATATATATATAATAAGACATCACGGTTCAGAATGGAGCATGTAAATGTCGAGGCCAAGGAACTGCAATGCTGCCTGTAAGCTACTTACAGTGAATTTTTCCCCCTAGTGTACCGTATGTGTGAGGTGCTTCTAGACAGCCTGAAAGCTTTGACCACACACATACAGACCTAAACTCTCCATGCCGGTAGGGCATGTAGGACAGAGGTTCAGTAATCCGTATGACTGATATGTTTTTTCTATGACTTTCTATTATATATGGTTAACAATGTGTCCACATAACATAATTTCCTTCTTTGGACTAGTAAAATGCTCTTTTGGGACACATGTTGAATGCAGTGAAATAGAGGGCAGGAACAAAAACAAATAATTCCAGATGTGCAAGACTTCAGCAAAAACTCCACACAGCTTGAGCATAAAAGGAAAGAGGGAGCATTTTCAGCTCGTCACGGGCACTACTTATCAACGAGGGTTTCGCTTCTGCGTAATCTCTCGCTGCTCCCGAAAGGGCAATGATGGATTATCTGTGATGGGGATGATTTCAATCACCATTATGGGTCATTTTGACTTATTTAAATTGACCTGCATTTTATTATTCAGTCAGTACCTCAATCCCACAACGCAAGTAAAGAAAAAACAATAGTGATATGCGAGATTACTATTGATTGTTAAGATGAGACCATTTTAAAAATGATTTTTGCCATGCACAGTTTTAAATCATTTCCTTTTACCTCTTATTGTAACTGTAGGATGTACACATGATGGCAAATCTTTGCCTATTTGTTCAAATACTGATTGTAAATCCAGTTTTGTCTTTTTATGCACCAAAGAAGCAGGTAGATACAAAACATTTATTGCACCCATTACTATTCTTCATTGCAACCAGAGCCATTACAGCGTGATATTAACACTATGGAGCACAAGGTTACTTTTGCCATGGCCAATGGTAAAGGCTTCCTAATGGACTCACTCAGCGTAGCTTCAGGCTGTGGTGCACTTTAATTAAGCGCATGATGTTCCTTGAAGGGAAAGAAGCTATGTCATCTTCCTATGTGATAAAACACAGCAGGGCATGCTATTATACGAAAATAATCAAACACAGAATGGGTTTGGTGGCACCACCATGAGGATTATTTTCCTGAATTATTTTATTCCTTGTAGACCACAACACAATTTTATGTATTAAAGGCCAACATTTTACATTTAGTCCATCCATGTTTAATGTTGTGGAATGTTGTGGCCAAAACAGGCAGGCAGGCAGGCAGGCAGGCAGGCAGGCAGGCAGGCAGGCAGGCAGGCAGGCAGGCAGGCAATCTATCTATCTATCTATCTATCTATCTATCTATCTATCTATCTATCTATCTATCTATCTATCTATCTGTCTGTCTGTCTGTCTGTCTGTCTGTCTGTCTGTCTGTCTGTCTGTCTGTCTGTCTGTCTGTCTGTCTGTCTGTCTGTCTGTCTGTCTGTCTGTCTGTCTGTCTGTCTGTCTGTCAAACATATGCATACTAAACAGTGATAAATATTTTGAATCAATTTTTTCAAGTCCCTGTTGAAGGTGTTAATTTAGACATGCGGACAATAATATAATCCTGCAGTTTTCAAACTGCTATCTATAAACCAACACCTTCTGGAGAATCAGCATTTGAGAACTCAAAATCATTGCATATGTAAAGTATTAAAGAGCAAACTTTAGGAAGCATGAGAACTTCTTGAAAGGCCTGTACCTAATAATATGTACCGTACTTGTTTTTGGCTATAATATTGCACAATTATGCAAACAATTTGACTAAAAAGCTAAAAATGGTAATCTGGACTATAATTACATGTACTATTTTTTTCTTTCTTTATTTTGCAGTTCATTTAAGCATTTGATTGGAGGTCTGGATGACGTCTCGAACAAAGGCTATGAGGATGCTGGAGCCAAAGCAAAGTAAGTTTTCTGTTTATATTGTAGTAGACGTGTAAAAAAAATGTATATACACACACACACACACACACACACACACACACACACACACACACACACACACACACACACATATATATATATATATATATATATATATATATATATATATATATATATATATATATATATATATATATACAAACACTATAAATATAAATATATAATAAAGCAAGGTTATTTATAAAGGTTTATTAAAAAAGCAAAAAAAATTACAGATGAATTCTTAATTGGGAAAGATCCGAAAACAAAAAGGACCAATAAATGTCCAAATCTTTTCCAAATCCCAGTGAGAAATCAGAGCCAAACATAAAATCTTGTTCTCACAGCTGTTTTTCGGAAATACCTGTACAGATAAAACTGTATTGATTATTTTTTTATCTAACTACATACATTTTTGATGGGTCTGCTCTACAGCTTATGTGCTATTATTTTACACCCTTAAATCTCATGCTCCAAATGATGCAGTGATCAGTTTTAAACCCAAATTGGGCATGACATAAACCAGTAAAATGTTTCAGCATAGAAAACTCGGGCATAATTTTTTTTGCTTGTACCTGTCTGTTAACAAATCATTTGATTTATTTCCTAAAGGAGAATTAGAAATTTTTTTTTAACAATTATGGTGCTGACCAGGTTGTTTTTTATGGATGAATGAATGCCCTGCATTGATATGATGAAGAAAGTGCTCTGGTCATCCTGCTATTCATTTCGCATGCATGAAAAAACCTCACTGACTTTTTTTTTTGTTGCTTCCTGTGGGATCCCGATTCCTATACACAACTCTCGTCTCAGCCATGAACCATTCTGGCAATAGATCTGAAATAGATCTGAAATTATCTATTTCAGATCATCAGCGCTTTGTTTTGTGAAAAACTAAACAGTCTACAGGCAGTTTACGAGTGAATTTTTTTCTGCGTATGGAATATCCGAAAATCATAATGGTTTTTAAGATGTACTGGGACTGATTACAACCACAAAGCCACTGGAGTTTTGGCCCTTTACTCGGGGTCAGTGGTCTCCCAGAGAAATTTCTGTTGTTGTGGCTATAAACAGTGCGACTTTGCTTATAGACTGAACGCCATCATGATTTTGAATTTCCTGCTCAAGATTGTTTTTGACCCTGAAAATATTTGGTACAACTGCTCCACCTTGTGGTTATAGTGTGTCAGATCAGAATGTAGTCTCCATTTCTGGGATTTCATCAATATACATCTATACTGTATTTAAGTCTGTGCTTTTTTTTTTTATTCTCATGCTTAATAGACATTATTTATTTTCTTTTGATAGTGAAATACTTAAAAGATCATTGTCTGAATTAGTTTTGATTTATTGGCACTTACAGTGCATTTGGAAAGTTTTCACAGCGCTTCACTGTTTCCAAATTTTTTATGTTTCAGCCTTATTCCAAAATCCATTAAATTAATTGTTTTCCTCAAAATTCTACAAACAATACCCCATAACAACAACATGAAAGAAGTTTGTTTGAAATCTTTGCAAATTTATAAAAAAAACCCCAAAAACTTGTATATATATATATATATGACACTCAAAATTGAGCTCAGGTGCATCCTGTTTCCACTGATCATCTGAGATGTTTCTACAACTTCTGAAATGAGATGTTTTATTCACCTGTATGGTAGAGTGGCCAGATTGGAGCCACTCCTCAGTAAATGGCACATGACAGCTCACCGCAATTTTGCCAAATGGCACCTGAAGGACTCTCAGACCATGAGAAACAAAGATTGAACCCTTTGCACTCTGCCACTGCTGGGCCCTTGAGCAAGACCCTTAACCCTCCCCTGCTCTGGATAAGGGCGTCTGCCAAATGCCGTAAATGTAAATGTAAATGAGAGATCTGAAAATGGCCGTGCACCGACTCTCCCAATCCATCCTGATGGAGCTTCAAGTCAAGTCAAGTCAAGTCAAGTCAAGTCAAGTCAAGTCAAGAGAGGTTTAAGAGGTTTTCCCAAAGAAGAATGGGAGAAACTGCACAAAATAGATGTGCAAAAGCTTGTAGCATCAAACTCAAAAAGACTTGAGGCTGTAATTTGTTCCAAAGGTGCTTCAACAAAGTATTAAGCAAAGGCTGTGAATACTTATGTACATGTGAATTTTATTTTATTTGTATAATTTAGCTAAAATTTTAAACAAACTTCTGTCACCTTGTCATTATGGGGTATTGTTTGTAGAATTTTCAGGATAATAATGAAATTAATCCATTATGGAATAAGGCTGTAAAATAACAAAATGTGGAAAAAGTGAAGCTCTGTGAATACTTTCCGGATGCACTGTACATACATGTTATCAGGTTGCACTTAAAACTGATTTCAAATCTTGGCTTGGCAGGTAACTTCAGGACACAAAAAAATCCAATGTGTGTGATTTAAACATGAGCCAGTTTCGTATGTGGTTATGAGATAGGATACGTTACTGATGTGTCCAGGTACCATATATGACAATGAACAGATTCCATTTCCGAAAGCTCATGCACATTTCATTGTCATGTTTGCTGCAGAGCGAAACAGTGACAGCGGATACGAGTGGCAAGAATGGGGAACATGATATCTAGGGAATCAATTAACAAAACAAAAGCAGAATGAAACCTTCGGAATTCATGTGTGTTCAACTTATAGATATCGACATGCACAGGCAGGGGATAGCCACATTAGATAGGGACAATTCAAGGGACAAGTGTGTTCAAATTACAAACACGTATGGGTCACTTGCAGTTGCGTAAAGTATGTCACCTGACAAGACAGACATAAAAATCTGAATCGTGATATAAAGCATGTAATGTAGCATAGTTTAAGCTTGAACTAATACTTAATGTATGCATGTATAGCAAGTGATAATCTAATTTCTCCTTGTGCTCTCTTTAATGGGGGCTTGAGTTTATGTGTCCATTCAGCTCCTCCAGACTCATTAAATAGCACAGTGCAGTGGAGAGGACTCAAGTGATGCATTTACTGAGAGCAATAAGCTTGTGTTAATGAACACGCTGCTGCAACAATGCTCATGCCCACAAGTGTCTAAACAGCCTTCAGGAGCACTGCTGATGAACTTTCATTAGGTTCATTAGTTACTAGGATACAAGCCTGCTTGCACAATGTGGTTTTTCTTTTTGGAGCAGCTGATTTTCTTTGCCATTATTGGAGGCTTGATGTTTACAGGGTGCCAATGAATACCACTGAATTTTATTAGAGTGCACTGTGTGGTTAACAAGCGAACAGCCAATACTTTCAGTGAAGCCCTCATGGTACCCCCGGCTGAATTATTGGCTCGGTTAAGCTGCCACAATGTAGAGGCAACCCAGATCAGTTACATTTCTGCTTGGCCAGGGAGAATTAGAGATGTTCTGTACTGGATGCATGCAAACAGGGGGACACCTAGTAGTGGGTATCAGCTGCAATGGAGTTCTTGCAGAACCCTAAATATGTAGGGTGTCTTGTAAAGTACAGAATTAATTGCGAATAGAAGTCTAAAGCAGAGGTACAGAATCGGCAACGGTAGGCTGATCAGGAAAATGAGGAAGTCAGGTGTGTCAGAGAAGTATGTGAGGGTGGTGCAGGACATGTATAAGGACAGTGTGACAGCAGTGAAGTGTGCAGTAGGAATGACGGACTGGTTTAATGTGGAGGTTGGACTGCATCAAGGATCGGCTCTGAGCCCTTTCCTGTTTGCAGTGGTGATGGACAGATTGACGGACGAGGTCAGACAGGAGTCTCCGTAGACCATGATGTTTGCAGATGATATTGTGATTTGTAGTGAAAGTAGGGAGCAGGTTGAGAAGACCCTGGAGAGGTGGAGGTACTTGCTGAAGAGAATGGGAATAAAAGTCAGTAGGAGTAAGACAGAGTACATGTGTGTGAATGAGAGCGAGGGCAGTGGAGTGGTGCAGTTGCAGGGAGAAGAGGTAAAGGTGGAGGAGTTCAGGTACCTGGGGATAACAGTACAAAGTAATGGAGAGTGTGTTAGAGAAGTGAAGAAAAGAGTGCAGGCAGGGTGGAGTGGGTGGAGAAGAGTGATAGCAGGAGTGATTTGTGATAGAAGGGTATCTGCAAGAGTAAAAGGGAAAGTTTATAGGACTGTGGTGAGACCTGCGATGTTGTATGGTTTAGAGACAGTGGCATTTAGTAAGAGACAGGAGGTGGAGATGGAGATCGCAGAGCTGAAGATGTTGAGGTTTTCGTTGGGAGTGAGGAGGATGGACAGGATTAGAAATTAGTTTATTAGATGGACAGCGCATGTAGGACGTTTTGGAGACAAGGTGAGGGAGGCGAGATTGAGATGGACATGTGCAGAGGAGGGACATGGGGTACATTGGTTGGAGAATGGTGAGGATGGAGCCACTTGGAAGGAGGAAAAGAGGAAGACCAAGGAGGAGGTTTATGGATGTGGTAAAGGAAGACATGCAGGTAGTTGGTTTGAAAAAGGCAGATGTAGACGACAGGGGAGTATGGAGACGGATGATCTTCTGTGGCGACCCCTAATGGGAGAAGCCGAAAAAGGAAGAAGAAGAAGAAGAAGAAGAAGAAGAAGAAGAAACGGTTGCTTGGAAATGAAGTTTTGACTAGACAGGGACCTGACATAGGGTAAAGAATTCATACAGTGACTGTACTAAAATACATTATGTAGAGTCATACAACTGGCCCACATTTACAAATAAATTGAGCTCACCACATACAAAGAAATCTCTGACTTTATTTAATTCAAATTTATATTTATTTGTAATTTTATTTATGTAGTGTACCGAATCAGTCTTTAATTAACAAGTCTGTGGTTAAGTGACAAAATTCAGAACTTCATTATTCCATAGCTGGAGATCAGATTTCATTGTGGATGCAACATTTAGTAAAACACCACAGTTGAAGTTTTCTTTAAATATGTGGACTTATTTATTTGTTATTAGTTGCCACTGCTGCGAGTGATTTTTTTTTTTCTCTGTGAGTTTAAAGATTGCTAAATCCACAACAGAGCTGAGGTAAGTTAAATGTGGGAGTGCATTTTTAACAAAATCAAAGTGAAAATTTTAACCAGTGTAACAGCATAACAGTGAATGGTATTAAAGTGGCAGTGCCTATGGAGTGGCGGCCCGGGTTCGATCCCTGGTCAGGAAAGTTTATTAAGACAAATATGTAGTGGCTTAGATGAAATTAAACTTCAAAACAGAAATTAATAAACCATGTTATTTGTAAATAAGTATTCCCTGTGACACTTTAGTTTAACAGTCTGATGGAAAGGTCAACTGTGTAAATAATCAGTACAGATTCAACTCTTTGTTTTGCTCTAAATACTGCAGTAATATAATAAGTGTTGTCCAGCATGCATTTACTGACATCTAGTGGATGCTATGCATTAATACATGCTCTTTGAATAACAAGGATAATAATTAGACGTTTTCCTATTATTAAAACCAAAACAGAAACATGGAGTATTAGCCAATATTGCTTCCCATCCCATATTTTTCCATAGCTATTAGAAAATACAGGCACAACTAAAATCCTATAGCATCACTCAACAATTACTTACACCGCAAATATCAACTATGCATGTAATAAAATCATTCCTTGTCAAAAATTAAGTCTTTTTCTTTGTAAACATTTCTAGTACAAAAATAATCTGGTCCAAATTTGTATTTTATTTTTGTTACAGGATCCAATCCAAATCTTTTTCCCTTGGAGCTGATCCATAATTTTTACTTGTATCCTTGAGAGCCTATTTCTAACAAATACTAAACAATATTTTTAGACAACTTTAACCTGAAACTCGCTTAAAAAAATCAACTTAGGTTTAGATTATTGTTCGATATACATACAAATAATCAGACATAAAATTATGGAGACTATGATATAACATTGATGAAAGATTGAATTACATGCCCTCTGGATTTGCTTTTATTTTTTTTTTGGAGAGTTTATGAACACTTATGAATAGTTTTCTTAGATGTTTACAGCAACAAATCCCTAGCAAATGTTAGTTAAATATGGACAGTGTTTAGCTTGCAAGCTGCTAAAATTTGATGCATGCTAAGTGTCAATCGTTTGCTAAAAACTCTGCTTTAAAGTATAAAAACCTGTGGTTTATTTGGATTTATTTACATTTATTAAAGCATTTTGCCATATGTTCTATGAGGAGTGAAACCATTTATTCCTGCTTTCAGAAAGGACTAATAATAATAATAAATTATTGTTTTGAAACACAGCAAGCTACCTCGAGCAATGTCATGTACAGCAACACCTCCTCCATAAACATTCAGCATAGAAGGATATATCACCTTGTCTAGCAGTTCCTGCTGAAGGTTTAAGACTTTGGCACCAAACCACTTTATTCATTTGATGAATAATTCTGTCTCAGAATTCTACACTGAATTCTATGTAATTTGGGGAAGAGTTACAGTATGTATACCGACCACTTGATTGCTGGTTGGCTGGCGATTAGCTTATGTCTTCAAGGTCATGAGCTCATGTTCAGTGAGTGCTTTTAAAGACATGCTTGTTTAACATTTATTATACAGATACAGAAATACTTATTCTTTTGTTAATATTATGACTATAAAGATAGATAGCTTGGCCAGGCATTTTCTTTTTATTCTTGTGAAGGGCAAAGGAGAATTTGCAATCTTTCTTTATCACTTTATGGTTACATTTAATAATAAAAAAGACAGAGAGAAAGCCAAACTAATAAATTGATTGCGTGATTGATTGATTGATTGGTTGATTGACTGATTGAAATTGTCCACTCTTTTAATCAGTCAGAATTCAGCATTAAACAGAAAAGTGGTATTAAACATGTATAATACAATAATACAAAATGTAAAATTAAGCAGCGTAAAAAATAACTTTTATAATAATAATTTTTTTTAAAGAGAATGGCATTAGAGTATTTCTCTGAGTGTGTACCTTTTTGTCATAAGTCAAAATCTTCATTAGTTGCTATGTATGGATTTGTTCAAATGAATAACCTTATATGTGTATAACAGTGCAACAGCTGCTTGTTTTCAGTTCAGGGTATATGAATAGTTGCATAAAGAAGGTTTATTTATTAAACGTTTAAATAAAATAAAAATGTGCACATGGTTTATTTTGGCCTTTAAATCTCATATATCATGAGCATGTTATGGTTCTTTCAGTTAAGCTTTCTGTTTAGTTATTCCATGCATTTTTGTCCTACTCCAGTTAAAACAAAGACCACCCACAGATCAGAGGTAACATTCTGCACAGAATAGAATGTACTTGCACTGAGTGGAAGCTCAGCTTGTTTACAGCTGTAATGTAAAGTAGATCTAGTGTCTAAATCTCATTTATGGGCAAAACATAAATAATTGTGACACAGTGTATACCACATTTTATTGAATAAAATTACACTTTAAAATAAAGTGTAAAATGTTCTAGTCTCCGTTATCTACAATAGATGTCTAAATGGCCAAAAGCTTGCGGACAACTGGCTCCACGTATACGTGTCATACCCCAGAGTTGGAAGGACGCTGTTGTATAGAATTTCTTTGTATGCAATCTAATTGAAACAAAGAGACAAACATGTTTCAGCATAGCAATGCCCCAATGCACAAAACAAGCTCCTTGTTTTGACAGTGTACAACACAGAGCCCTGACCTCAACCCCAGTGAAAATCTTTGGGATAAACTGGAACACTGACTGCACCCCAGACCTCCTCACACAACATCAGAGACTGAACACATTAATGCTCTTGTGGCTGAATGAGCAAACTCTAAAAATAAATAAATAAATAAATAAATAAATAATCTAATGGGAAAACTTTCACAGATGAATGGAGGCTATTTTAACTGCAAATGGGGGACTAAATCTGGAATAGGATGTTTAGAAAGTACATATGGCTGCAATGGTCTGGTGACTTCAAATAGTTTGGCCATTTAGTGCACTTCAGTCAAATGCTATAATGTGCATTTAAGTACATAATATACAAATCACCTGCAAATACAATGAAGCCAATAAAGAAAAATCAATGAATTTTTCAAATGTACTTGAATAAAAGTAGAGCTAAAAGTGCTCATTTTAAGTGCTCACGTGAGTAAAAGTACAACAGGAATATTTGAAATGTAGTGAAGTTAATGTAAACCTCTCTCCAAATGGAAATAATTAAATGAAGTACAGACATGCGAAAAAGCTACTTAAGAACAATAACAAATTACATTTACTTTGTTGCTGTCTAACATGGAATTGTTGTTTTGCTGTTTTGATTGGTTAAATTAATAAAATATTCACAATGTTGTGTTAATGCAGTGTATTTTTCTATATTAAAAAAAGCCAAGAACTGGAGGAGATGCTGGACAAGCATTTTATGTAAAGCTCACCCTAATTTATATGATAACTTTATTCCTCAAAAAATCCCATAACAGGATGTGCTGACTGGTGATTAGGCTATTCTTCACAAGTCAGGGGGGCTTTTTTTCATTTTAAAGCATTAAGCCAAACCCTGCACCTGGATGAGCTTTAGCTGCTCGTTGACCCCTGATAAAGCAGCTTCGTCCATCCTGGATTTTGGACTTAGACCCTATTTTTACAGCTGCCCCCTCAGAGGTGGAAATATTCAGAAGTGGCAATGTTGGTACTAAGAAAATGTACCAGGCGGTATTGTGCAGTTCTCAGTTCCCAATTTCTGAAAGACCAAAGGTTATGCAGGGATCCAAGCAATCCTTAAGCAAGCTCACAGCTCTGCTTAAACCAGAAAGCATAGGTGTTGCGATGTGTATGCAATCTGACATGACTATTACATCACCCCCATCGACATTTTCAAAAATGACACTATTTCATCTTAATAAATGTATTGACGCACACTGAATGCTGTTATCAAAAGTGCACACAGCTGTTGAATGGCATGATTAATGTAAAGCTGTCCTGATTAATAAGTAGATACTCCTTTTGCTAAGTGTGATGTACTTGTTTACTCCAAGCTGCTACATATACAGGCTGCCAGCTCAGTGGAAAATCAGTATTGGGGCTCTGCTCACAGCCCTCATCCTCCATATCAGCTGTCATCCATTTACAAACTGGAACATATGACGATGACTCCTCTTCCTGCTTATGGGCTTTAGAGATTCCCCATGCAAGCTGACACTTTGAGGGGGGGGGGTTCATTGCGGTAACTATGGCAACAGGCAACAAAACAGGAAAGAGGCAAATAAAAAATTATGATATGTAAGGAATTATTAGTATCACCTCCCAATGTAACACTGTAATATATAAATTAATGTAATGCTTTGCAAAGAACATCATATATCATAGAGTGGATTTGCCTGTATCAGTCTGTATAGAATAACATGCTATAACTATACTGAAATATTAATACCTGTTCCAAACTAGATGCCATTTAACTGATGCCATGTTTTCCGAAGTCAAATAACGCTGGGGTTCCCTGAGGTGTTTTTACTCCTCTTAAATAACACTGGAGATCCTTTTCCACACTCCTTTCCGCTAAACATCTAATGTAATTCAGGGAACACTTAGGGGGCAAAAATTACTGGTTGTTTTCTATTAGCTTAAATATTTTATTAGCACCTTGAACATTTTATTCAGAAAATGTGTGTGTGTGTGTGTGTGTGTGTGTGTGTGTGTGTGTGTGTGTGTGTGTGTGCATCTTTTCTGCAGTGCATCTTGAAAGTGTTCACAGTGCTTCACTTTTTCCACATTTTTGGTTAGGTTACAGCCTTATTCCAAAACAGATTAGACTGATTATTTGCATCAAAATTCAACAAACAATACCCTATAATGACGACATGAAAAAAGGTTGTTTATTACCTTTGCGAGTGTATTACAAAAAAATGTAAAATCACATTGCTGCATTCATTTTTCCCTCGATCCTTACTGGTCTCCCAGTTCCTGCCGCTAAAATAAATCCCGACAGCATGATGCTGCCACCACCATGTTTCACTGTAGGGATGGTATTGGCCAGGTGATGAGCGGTGCCTGGTTTCCTTCAGACCTACCGCTTGGCATTCAGGCCAAAGAGTTCAATCTTTGTTTCTCGTGGTCTCAGAGTCTTTCAGGTGCCTTTTTTGAAACTTCAGGTGGGCTGTCATGCGCCTTTTAATGAGGAGTGGCTTTCGTCTGGCCACTTTACCATACAGGCCTGATTAGTGAAGTGCTGCAGAGATGGTGGTTCTACTGGAAGGTTTTCATCTCTCCACAGAGAAATGCTGGAGCTCTTTCAGAGTGACCATACGGTTTTTGGTCACCTCCTTGACTAAGGCCCTTTTTCCTTGATTGCTCAGTTTGACCGGGCGGCCCTATGTAGTCCTGGTGGTTCCAAACTTCTTTCATTTACGGATGATGGAGGCCACTGAGCTCCTCGGGACCTTTAATGCTGCAGATATTTTTCTGTACCCTTCCCCAGATCTGTGAATTGATACAATCCTGTCTCGGGGGTCTACAGACAACTCTTTGGACTTCATGGCTGGGTTTGTGCTCTGACATGCACTGTTAACTGTGGGACCTTATATAGACAATAGTGTGTCCAATCAACTGAATCTACCACAGCTGGACTTCAATCAAGTTGTAGAAACATGTCAAGGATGAATGAATTTAATCCAGTATGGAATAAGGCTGTAACATAAGATGCAGAAAAACTGAAGCGCTGTGAATACTTTCCGAATGCACTGTATTGTGGTAAAATCAGGCAGTAATGCTGGACTTAATGTTAGTTTTGTGTGAACCAATATCAAGGAAGCAAAATGTGTTTAATTCCAGAATCAGAGGTATGTGCCATATACTTCAATTACTTTTTGATGTATCCTAGTTAATTGGTATAAATGTTTTCTTGGTGGTTACGTTTCACTTGTAAATCCATTCTTAATCAGTGGCAATTAATTAATTAGTTCAGTATTTTCCAATATAAAAACTGGTCACATAATTTAAACCACTACACATCTGACCAGTTAATAGGAATGCTGCACATTTGTGTGTTTGTGTTAGCTTTATATATGCGCCCATACTGCTGTAGCTCAGTGATTAAAACCTTAATCACTATTGATTAGAAGTTTGTGAGTCATGAACTCTGTCACTTCTGCACCCTTGAGGAAGGCCCATAACCCTCAACTGGTCAGTTGTTTAAAACAAGATAAAAGCCACTCTAGACAAGTGCATCTGCCAAATTCAGTTTCAAATAGATGCCATTTGTGGCATGTTTTCTCTAATAAAATAGAATTGGTCTTCTCCTGTTTTTTTTTTTTATATATATACTTCCTTTCGATCAATTCAAAAGATATATTCATACAAGTGTGTTTTAGACAACTAAATACAGATAAGTACAGCTGTTATACCCATAAAGAGTTGCTGGGAAAAGCACTTGTGCAATAAAGAGACCAGTGAAGACACTTGTAATGTAGCATTAGCCTGTTGTTGCAACTCAAGTGGAAAATAAACATTAAGTGATGATTGACAGTCGTTGTTTGCAAAAGGGCAGGGGTGTAGAAGGCATGCTGAGTGGGATAACCTTGACGGATGTTTCGCAGCCTAAAAATACTCAAGGGATCATCAGACAGACAGGCAGTTCCAGTTCAGACTTCTGCTCAAAGGGGGACACACTTGGAAAGTGTTTGGCATGCTGACTGACCTTTAAGTGTAAGGACTGCTTTGGTCACACGATTCACTTGCTGTATCAGTGACAGGACTGCACGACCGTTCAGAGATACAGGCTTGACTCTGCCTTCTGTTACTCAATAGTTCTCTGATCTAGGAGTGTTCTGATTCAACCGGCTGTTTAATCCCAAATTGTGTTTGCTGATTTGGAGAGACTCCAGTAAGCAAAGGCTGAGCTTCATGCAGAAAGACTTCAGGGATCTAAACAAGGCGTTCTTTTTCCATACGCAGAAAACCCTGGTTTGTAACACTCAAAATGTAAACTGTAAATGGCGCCTTAACTCAACCTTTGAGCTCGGGCTGTCACTAACACTCTGCCGAACGTTCTCATAATCTGAAGAATCAGGTGGATTCGACAAGCAGGGTCTGAAAAAGTCGCCATAACAGTACTGCTTTGCATTCTGAGAGAGATCCATTTGACTGTTCTGTACTATTACGTCTTTTGGTTGGACCAAGAGGAAGGCAGAATGCGCGACCTTCTTCCTGTTCCAGTGCGGGAGCGGAGAGCGAGAGGGCGAATCAGCAGTTTGCCTGCCTCTGTTCCAGCTCCACTCACATTCCCGATTACATACACGATTCAAACATCTAAGAAGTTTCCCTTTTTTCATTTTAAAAAATGCAGATACGAGGCAGAAAATGCCTTCTTCTCCAACCTGAAGCTGGTGGACTTCAACATCATTGACACCTTAGGGGTGGGAGGATTTGGACGAGTCGAGCTGGTAGGATGTCCAGAAAGCTGGGACACTATTTTGTTCAATTCTTTTTAATTTTGTAACTAGATGTGTGTTTAATTGTGTGTGTGTGTGTGTGTGTGTGTGTGTGTGTGTGTGTGTGTGTGTGTGTGTGTGTGTGTGTGTGTGTGTGTGTGTTTTGTTACATGTAAAAACAATTAACATAAAGTGGTTAATTCCAGCTACTGTATATTTAGATGAGTCTGTATTATTTTATGATGTATTAATGCAATGTCTTCTGCATGCTGCTCAGGTCAGCACTAGGAATATCACAGCTCTAGCTTAGGGTTACTTTCCAGTACCAGTATAGACCGTATTATTATTTTTAAAATAAAACTAATAAAACTATGAAAATAAAACTAGTGAACCCCTCAAAGGACATTTTAATTGCAATATAATTGCAAGCAAACTGTAAATTTATAGGCTAAAATATAAATTTCTAAATAAAATATACATTTTAAAGTAGCTGATAGTCTTACATAGTGCAACAAATTGCCTTGGATCACTTCCATTTCAGTGATGCTGTGTTATATAGTGTTACATGCGTGTTACATCTGTGCAAAATTCCTAAAATCATATTAAGGAAAAACACAGTGTTTAGTGATAGTTATAAAAATGAACCTCTGTTACTTTCTGCTATTTTGGTGCACTTTTAAAGTTAAAAAGTCTCAGGATTCTTGTCAAATTACTGCCATTGTAATTTTCCAGGATCGTACGTTTCAGAATGTGGTTGCCAAAGATTCCGCTGTGGATAAATTGTGATAAAAACAACAAATATTTACAATATCTCAAAAAAGTGAATACACTCCTCACATTTCAGCAACCATTTTAGTATACCTTCTCAAAGGACAATAGTATAGAAATTAAACTTGGATATATTTTAGTGTAGTTATAGTAGGTTATAGTTACAAACAATGGCTGCAGATTAAAAAATAATGAAACATTTGGAAAATATAACAGCAATAAATGCAGTGCACAAAAGTGTGGTTTAAGATAAACATGAGACATAATTGGATGGAAAGAAAACCTTTATCAAATATCAATTGTAAAATTTCAGAAAGCCAATGCTTTGCAGTACAATATGCACTACATTATTATTTATTTATTGTCAATTAGTGTTGACACTATTTTGAGATATTTCCGCTGACTCATTAGAAGTCTTATTCAAAGGGTAATTTTCATGATGTAAGCGATTCTGATCTTCACTAGTTCACTAATTTAACATCAAACTTGGTTAAATAGGATTATATTTCTGTGAAATAGAAGGAAGGCAACAATATAACAGATTTTTTAACAGTCATTTTGCATATAAAGAGGTTGGGGTTAAGCAAGATAAAGAGCATGTCGCAATGCAGACCTTCAGATTCCTTTTGAGGCGTTGTAAGGAAAAGCCCAGTAGACTGGCCTAAAGAGGAATCCCCAGCTACTAGACTAATTTTAGACCCTGTAGCTCTACGGTAAAAACAAGTGATCTTATGCCAGTCATAAATCTTTTGCGCGAACCATGGGATTAAATGACCCCTGACGTGTCCAATACACTATGTAAAAAATCTGTCATTCTATATTCACCATTCCAATACTATGATTAGTACAAGGAATTGGTAAACACACTGAGTGCAAATGCAAAACAATCAAGAGTGCAGCATGAAACTGCTACAGTATACAGTACAGTCCTCAGTGTAAATTAAGTATTTTAATTAATTTGGTAAAAAATCATTCTGCTGTCAAACACTTTATTTCTGCCCAACAAACTGCTGCGTTTGTATTTACCAAGATTATAACAGTAAAGCATTTTGTAGTGTGCAATAATTAGATACCTTGCCACACTAATTACAATTTGAAATCAAATAATTAAAAATAAGAAAATATTCAAATAGGAAATTGAAGAAGTCGAAAAAGCAAAATAGCTGGTAAATTAAAACTGGGAGATTAATTAAAAATATTATTGTACATCATTTCTACTCGCTATTAGAAAGTTTCTACCACTTTCATTAGTTTGAATTTATTTATTTATGCATTTATTTTTTTACATTTTAATTAATGATTTTTATTTTTTATTTTTTTTAAAGCCTTATTGGTGAAGTCTCTTTTTTTAAGTGACTTTCGGCAACAGATCATGAGCTTTTTCCCTGTGGCTCTTGTTGATTTTCCATACAGGTGCAGCTCAAAAGTGATGAGACCAAAACATTCGCCATGAAGATTCTGAAAAAGCGCCACATTGTGGACACGCGGCAACAGGAACACATCCGCTCTGAGAAGCACATCATGCAGGAGGCCCATTCAGACTTCATAGTGAGGTAGAGGACTAATATTATAAGCATTTTGTTTTAAATCAATTTAGATTTTTGCATTAGTGTTAACACATTATGATAAAATCCGTGCATGATCATGAACTGCTACGGCTAATTATTAATTTTGCCAATTCAGATTATACCGGACATTTAAAGACAGCAAATATCTGTATATGCTGATGGAAGCCTGTTTGGGAGGAGAACTATGGACCATTCTTCGAGATAGGTAACCAGCTGACTGCATTACTACAACACACATGTCTCTGTAAATGGCCAGATTCTGACATTTTCACACATCACCTACAGGGGATCTTTTGAAGACTCCACAACACGCTTTTACACAGCTTGTGTAGTGGAAGCCTTTGCTTATTTGCATTCCAAAGGGATCATTTACAGAGATCTTAAGCCAGAAAACCTCATCCTAGATCACAGAGGCTACGCCAAGCTGGTGAGCTGCCAACTCTGACACTTTTATGGTGAATATAACGATGATGAATCCGATTGATGATGAAGGAAGCTGATTGTATACTTTGGTTTTAATTGCAGGTGGACTTTGGTTTTGCCAAAAAGATTGGATTTGGCAAGAAGACATGGACTTTCTGTGGAACACCTGAATATGTAGCCCCTGAAATTATTCTTAACAAAGGCCATGACATCTCAGCAGATTACTGGTCACTTGGTATTCTTATGTATGAACTCCTTACTGGCAGGTAAAGCACTGACTTTTATACTGTTTAATATATGAAAGGAAAATGTAGAAAACAATAGTTTCATAAGATTATTCACTTACAAAGTGTTTCTGAAGTGTTAAACATCTTTCATGCCATTTTGCAGCCCACCGTTCTCAGGGCCTGATCCGATGAAGACATACAATATAATCTTAAGAGGTATTGATATGATTGAATTTCCAAAGAAGATCACCAAAAATGCTGCCAATCTCATAAAGAAACTATGCAGGTAAGCTTTTATTAATGCTTTAACATGCAGTCTATAAAGTGTGTTAAGAGGCGGGGTTGCATAGACTATTCAAATAATACATTCTTCAGTCATTATTGTGAATGTCAACTAGCAAAAATCATTTTAAAATGGCTCGGACCTGAAAGCTAATTTTGTGGAAATGTACAACTCAATAAGACCAAAATTCCTGCGCTGTGGCAAAGTGAGCACCATTAAAACAAGCACCGTGTGAAAAGATCACCAGCACACTCCAGCTCAAAGAAACTGATCCAAACTCGTTTTTATATGTTACTAAGGATAAAAGAGAAATCTCCCAGATGCTGCTGTAGACGTTGTCTCATACTGAGATTTAGTATTTTTTTACATTGTTTAACGTATTTATTTATTTATTGACCAGCAGGGAAGGTGGAAATGTCATTTGCAGCCTGTGTGTAGTTTAAAAAGTATTTTTTCTTCCGTAAATTAAAATGTCAAAATAAGCCATTTTATTTCATTAAAATTGTATTTTGTACAGGGATAATCCATCTGAGAGGCTGGGCAACTTAAAAAACGGGGTGAAGGACATCCAAAAGCATAAGTAAGTAGTATGCAAAATGGCATAGTGTGTAGTCATGATAGCTTTTAAGTCAGACCTAAGTCTCATATTATCCTTGATCTCTTATCTTCTAACCACAGATGGTTCGAAGGCTTTAACTGGGAAGGGTTGCGCAAAGGGACTCTCACCCCTCCTATTATCCCTGAAGTACGTTTCCTGTGTAATTTCTACTAATAGATGGATGGGTGGATGGATAAATGGATGGATGGATAAATGGATGAATGAAACATGCAATTATACTTTGCAGTTACTGAAAAATAGTTATTCGAATTGTGCTTTTCTCACTCAGGTGTCATCACCCACCGACACAAGTAACTTCGACAGTTTCCCTGAGGACAACGAAGACCCACCACCTGATGACAACTCAGGCTGGGACAACGATTTCTGATCCGATAGGCCTGTCAGTCAAGACCTTCAGAACAAAGTGGTGTTGAATGACTGCTGTTCAAGAAGGCAAAGAAAGAAAGAAAAAAAAATAAGAAGAGTCCAGCTCTGGGTCACCATGATGCCTTTCCCAATGCTGTTCCCATTGGGATGCCCAAGATCCATAAACATCCAAGCCCATTGTCCTGTGTGCTGAGCATTGAAGACACACTATAATAGCTTTATCACATTACTCTATTCCTAGACCCTCACACTTCTGTTGTATTTGCTTTTTACTGCTTGGAGTTACTACACCTAATGACAGGATGCTATTTAAGTTCAGTGCTCATTTGCTTGTCTGAACTTTAATTTCTTAACCAGTGTAATAGTATAATATACTTGTGTATATATGGTTCTTATATCTTTGGAAAGTTTAACACATTGTCATTATACAGTAAAGACATAAATGATAAATTTTACAAAGACAGATGAATTAATGCCCTTCCACTTTAATGCTTTTCCTCCATAACTATATTCGGAATATATTCAAAATATTCATAACTGTTATTTGCCCTTAAATGCTCTTAAACCATCTCTGTATCCTTCATTATATTCAAAACTCCAACCTTTCACTCACTTTCTTATACTGAATGTGTCTTAGGCAAGGGTCAGTGTCTACAGGTTTACACCACCAGAGGGCAGTCTATGACACACAAGCCAAACAATGCATTGCGATAAGTTAACAAATCAGCAACCAATCATCGTGTACATGCTGCTATAGGATTCGCTCTGTCATCATCGCTGGCAACATTCAGTACAAAACCACAATCGTCCAATCATTGATGGCTAGACGACTGCCCGAAGGCTGACAATAGCTTGAACACAAACTACTGTGCTGGAAAACAAATTAAGGTTTTTTATTTATTGTAGGACCAGAGATAAATATTTATGTACATACTCAGTGCTGATATTTTGTGATACTTGTAGAAAAAGAAAAAAAAATTGTCAGGTAAAGCTGGCTCTGTTATTTAATTTGTTTGGAATATGTTTTATCTGTATGGTACTTTGTAGAAATTCGTTGATCTCTACTGTGCACCTCGTGTCCAAAACTTGATGATGGACAGTTTGTGCTTATTGTTTTTTTGTTTCGTTTTTTCTGGTATTATTGGAAGTGCCTTAATTCAATGGCATTCGATATAGACCCAATGGTACTGATGCTGCATGACTAGGTGAACACCTCAAATATGTAATCCTTACTTGTTGGTGGCTTTTTTAAAGTTCAGCGATTTCTATGCCTTTTTTCTTACAATAAAAACTTCAATCATACTTTTGACTCTGTAGTCTTGTAGTAATGCCAAGTTTCACTGCTGTCTGCTCTGACATTAATGCTACACTGCTACTCCATGATCGCATCCATTGTTTCCACTTGCTTATAAACTCATGATGACCTCAGAAGGAACACTTTGGCTTAACCCTGAGGAAGGACTGACTCATATCAGTTGGTGATAATGATTTGTAAACAGTTATCTTCCCTGTCCTCGCCAGCACAGATAAACTTGAAAAACGGCCGTTCCCTAAAAAGCACTGTCTCATAGACATCAAACGGTGTAATTACTGGAGGTGCAGATGACATCAATGGCCCCTAGTTTACTGCTTGAAGTGTCCGTCACATAGGTATTAATGAATTAATCTATAAGCACAAGTACCCTTTCGGGAGATTTCAAACTTTTAGCCAAGCTTATGATTTACCAAAGAGCTAATATACTGTAGAACTATGTAAAATGATATGAAAATGGGAGATAAGATCTTAAAAGGTATTTGAGCTAACCCAGTTTTGATTAAACCGCCATATTTTGTACTTTTCTCCTTAGAAATTATTCTATTTGCGGTGCATTAAATACTTAAGTCCTTTCCAGTATTGTCCAAACTGTGGTGCCTGTCGGATTAGATCAAGGAGAACTTCTGGGGTCCATTAAAGCACTAAGAGAACAGCAGCATAGAGTTTTATCTGAGTCGCTTCTTCCCTGAGTCAACACACATCAAGACTGAGTTCCTGAAAATAGGACTGAATAGGACAGAAGAACAAGAGCGGTATCCAAAAAAAAGTACCGTATATTGTACCATATATTTTGATGTATTATGTATGAAAAAAAGCATTCCCTTCTGATTAGTATGAGAATGGTGGTTAGATATGCCACCTTTCAGAGTTTGTATAATAATCTGAGTCAAATGAATTCGTTAAAGGCTTTAACTTACTTGTCAAAGAGTCTAGTTTAGTTTAAGTTTTATCTCAGAACTTTATGTGTAAGCACTTTGTGAACGTACAAGCTCACATAGTCTCTGTGATTACTCATTGCATTTGAGTGCTACAGTACTGCAGCTGGCCGTATTAAAAATTGATGAGAATTTCCAGGACTATGTGAAATCCATTGCTGCTTCTGAAAGTCCTAGAATAAATCGGCTTGAGCACACCATAGGCTTCTTCTTCATATGAAGAAAAAGAATCAAGCAGCAAATATTTGAACTTTGTGAGCAGATCATAGTGAATGAATATCCATCTATAATTATTACTTCACTTCTTTTACTTAGAACTGTTACCTTTCCGTCTATTTCCCCATGTAAATTACCATTACCAGAGACAACTCATTCTTTCTATAGAAATTTTAATCCTGATTCAAATGTAGTGTCTTTAGAATATGTTTATAATTCATGAAACACGTTTTTTTTTTTCCAATCATTGCACATTGCACCCATTAAACTATAATAATTCAGCGATAATAATTCACTTTATTGTTTCATTTCTCAATCGGTGTGCGTCTACTAGAAATGGAGATGCTAGTCATTTAGGCATCATCGGCCCGCTTGAGCGCAACCTTTGAAACTTCATTGTTATCTCAGTTTGTGATGAGACTTGGTTAGCATTATGCTAAAGAGACACTGTGGAGAGGACATGTGATGTTTCTTGACAGATGAAGACAAAGCTGCAACCGGGAATTTTCAGTCAGAATTTGGTGTTACACAATTAACAATGACTCTGAGAACAGAATGAAAGCCGCTAGAAGTGGTCTGTTGTGATAAGGGTGTTTAAGATAAAGCCAGATTAAGATGGAGCGCCCAGGGGCTTGTTTGATGTGTGTGTTTATCAGAGAGCGCTTTCCACAACCTCCATTTACCGGGCTTTGTGCTGGCCAATCAAAACAAAACCCAAACAGAGTGAGGACAAAAAGCTGCCAATTCGCATCTAATGAAGTGTATTGAGCGTTTGTCCTTTGGTTGGCAGTTATGATTGACCTCTGTGTCGGCCACATCAAAGAGCTTCGTGTGGAAGGTTATCCCACAGTATTCAACACACACACAGACACAGACAGACTGTGAAACTGTTAAATCCTTAATGACAAAGCGTCTCATCCAAGGACTTTCCAGAGGTATAAACAGATACTATGACACTGACATTGTCGAGCTGAAAAAGATTAAGAAGGGAAAGTCTATTGTGACAGCAGCATGTGTAAGAGGGTAGATAGATAAATAGAAATATGACAGTAGTCTGAGTCTGGTGGATAGAACATGAATGGTGGCAGTATAATACAATATACATCAGACAAAGGCTTGTGGACACCTGAACATCACACCTGCAACCTTTGTACACATACAATATAGGATTGTATAGAATGTCTTTGTATGATGTAGCATTACAATTTCCCTTCACTGCAACTAAGTGTTCCAAACATGTTCCAACATGATAATACCTTAGTACATAAATGGAGTCGCATGAAAACAGGGTTGGTTAAGGTTAGAGAACCCTGACCTCAACTCCTCCAGGATGACCTGGGACACTGGGATGTGTGCACCAAACCTTCTGAACCTGATCAGTGCCTGATCTTATTTAAGCTCTTGTGCCTCCATAAGCATGGGATCTATAGGACTGTATAGTGTGTCTTTGTATGATGTAGCATTACAATGTCCTTTCACTAAACCTAACTGGTCCAAACATGCTCCAACATGATAATACCTTGGTGCATAAATAGAGCTGGGTTTAAGGTAGGTGAACCCTGACCTCAGATCCTTTAGAATGAACTAAAACACCAATGTGTGATGTGGGCATTAATCCTTCTGAACATCATCAGTGGCTGATCTCATTTATGCCCTTGCGCCTGAATAAGCGCAAATCCATACAGGTGCATTTTAAAGTCTAGCCTTCCCAGAAGAATGGAGCTTATTATAAGAGCATAGTGAAAACTAGAACCTAGGAAACTTTAACTATACGCATCATATCAATCATAAGGCGAGTCGTATTCCTTGAAATGATCTTGAACAGAACATGATACAGTATGTCACTTCTGTAGATCCATTTCTAGAAGTGAATCACCGACATGGAGTAATTCCATCAGTACACAATTAGCTTTACAGAAATGTGTGATTTTTAATTTTTTTTTTTTTTATCCCCCTTCCCTTTAAGATAACACAAACAGTTTAAATAAATGCCAGCCCACTTGTCTGTAGAGTTGAGCTTCACAAGGCCAGGAGCACTTACTTACTTACTTACCTCGGTGCTAATCAGCCACTATTTACTCGCGAGCGCAGACTGAATGATAATTAATTCGGTAAACTTTCCCCGCCTTCCTCATTTACATTCCGCCTTTGATCTTTGCTTACTTTTGTTTTATCGACTGCATTTCAAAGTCCCTCTGTTACATTGTAGATTATATATATATATATATATATATATATATATATATATATATATATATATATATATATATATATATATATAAGAATACAATTACATGCATACCATATTAATATTATAAATATGAATTAATACTACTACTACTACTACTACTACTAATAATAATAATAATAATAATAATAATAATAATAATAATAATAATAATAATTGTAAATATTGTATTCACGAGCTTCATTTGGTGGATGTATAGAAAAACAAACTGCGACTGAAACGAGTGCGGGAAAATTGGCATAAACTTTCATTCGGTCATTCTTTTGGTAATTTTTAAATAAAACAACCAGCAGACCGCAATAGTCAGTAAAATGCAACTAAAATAAAAACGACAAAGTGTTTATTGTTTCTGTGCGACCCGCTACTAAATGATTTGTGGGCATGTGGTTGGGAATTCTTGGAATACTGTGTGTATGTGAGTATCTTTAGTGGTAAACGCTTTATGTGTTTACTAATGTTATGCTATTAAGAAATTAATTAAAACAGGAAAACATAGCCATTCGGGAAATTAGGATGAAATGGGAAATGACACACACGTCTTAATATTCTCTTTTTTTTTTTTAGACATAATTTTTATGGAGGAGAGCAAATCGGAATCCCTGCTGATTAGAAACGCACCCGAATACACATTCTCAGTCCATCTCGGTTAAAGCGCGGATAACAGCTCGCTGTACAGAGCGCCGCGCGCTGCGTTTGATGTGGAGCTCGCGCACAAACACGGCGCGAGGCTTAAAGGCCACAATACGCTTTACCCTGCCCTGCCCTGCCAAACACACCAAACACACCGGCAGCGGCGCTTTTGAAATTTCATCCCACCCTATCATACCCCCACCCCCCAATCCACACACACACACACACACACACACACGCGCGCGCATACCTTCTTTTCTCTTAGTAAGGGGCGGGGGGAGGCAAACAGCGAGGCTGGGGTATAAATGAAGCGTCACGCGCTGCAAACCGGCACGAGCGTACACTCAGCAGCCATTGGAGAGCTCCTGCGAGAACTTCTGTTAGGTCTTGTTGCTTTTTGTTTTTGTTGTTGTTGAAGGAATATCAGCTGGTGATGTCGCTCTTGGCGTTTTCCGCCACGTGCCTCGCTCTGCTCACGTGTGCAACCGCCAGCGCTGTGCTGCACAACACCAACGCCATCAAGTTTGGTCCAGCTTCGGCCAGCGCGAGTCCAGATGTGCTCCCGTTGGAGGGCGGGGAGCAGAATTTAGCCATCGATTCAGCGCAGGTGAGCTGCAGATGTGCACTAATTGCCCTATACTATGTGTGCGTGTGTGTTAGTGTGTTAATGTTTTTGCTCTTTTTTCTTCACGCAGCCGCACGTGTGCACGGCGGACTCAGAGTGCGGGCGTGAGGAGTTCTGCTTCCTTTCCCGTGGCGCGTGCCTTCAGTGCAAGAAACGCCGAAAGCGTTGCATCCGGGACAACATGTGCTGTCCGGGCAACCACTGCAGCAACGGTAGGATGAGTCTTTCTCTTATACAAGCAAATCTCAATTGTCATCTCGTTTACTCCATTAAACATCATCAGCATCTCTCCTTATCCTATGATACTACAACACTACAACAATAACCCAACTTGCTTTCCCATTAGGAGTATGCCAAGCAAATGACCCAGACCTGGTTCTCCAAGCAGGAGTAGAAGATCTTGTGCTCATCAGCAGTCAGCATGAGGAGAACGCTACCATGGTCCAGCAAACCAAAACTGTCAAAGTGGTCACCCAAAGTGCACCTCAAAACAAAGGTAAAACCCGTTGCTACAAGCGAAGAAATGAGAAAACTATCATTTCCGAAAATGTGCAAAAAGTCTGACTTGTTGTTTGTTTGCTATAAGGTCTGGAAGGAGAGAGCTGCCTGAGATCTTCGGACTGCAGCGAGGGTCTGTGCTGTGCCCGTCACTTTTGGTCCAAGATCTGCAAGCCGGTGCTGAAAGAAGGACAGGTGTGCACGAAGCATAAGCGGAAAGGCACTCACGCTCTGGAGATCTTCCAGCGGTGTGACTGCGGGGAAGATCTGAGCTGCAGGATGCAGAAAGGAGATCTCAGCAAGGCTTCAAGAAGCCTTCATACATGTCAGAGACACTGAGATGCTCTACACAAGGATTATTCACTGAATGTTTCTGGGAAGAACCTGGTGGAAATGGATATGGAATGGGATATACAGTATATATATATATATATAATATATATATATTTCTTATTTCTTTCCATCTCCAGATGTGTGTCAACATCACGGAGTAGATATAAATGTTTCTCTATGGAACTTGGCATTTGACAGTTGCAGTACATTACTGTATTTTAAATACTATTATTAAGTTGGCACTTAACTCTGAGTTTTGTCAACACACAGAGGATGCATCGCTCCCTGTTTTTGTATATACAGATTTTCAATCATACAGAGTCTGATATATGTCTATTTTTATTGTAAATAAAGAGTGTAATGATAATTGTGTTTCGGGCTATGTCTTATTATGGAAGGAGAATCTGCAGCATTTCTGTAATAGCCTCAAATATTTGTTACAAAAGGTACAAAAAAATCTAAGTAATCTCCGTTACAACATTCTTTCATTTATACTGATATAAAAGGTAGTATTGTGAGAATACCTAACAGCTAATAATCTGGAAAAAATGTGTAATAGAACAGATGGAAAACAGTTATGCTTATGTTACTGGCGGTGGTTTGAAGCTATTTGATTAAAAGGTGACGGAAAGTGGCAGTCCTGTTTCCACTTGCTTTCAACATATTGCATTATGAGACATGCATACGACACTCAACAGCATGCTGTGACAACGAGTATACAAAACGATTTCAGCGCTTGTTTTGGTGCTCTCTCTCTTAAAATATGTCTGCTTTACATAACCTTGTACTCGTTGCGCTATTAAGGATTAAAGGTTTAAGGGTGATGAAATCACTATACATAGAATTAAATGTTTAAAAAGGCATAGAATGTAAATGCTTAATGAGTTAATAAGTGCACGCAAAAATCCGTAAAGCAAAATACCCAAGTGTGTGTGTGTGTGTGTGTGTGCTGTAGGGGAGAAATATAAATGTAAAGGTACATGTTTATAAATGGTATACTCAAAGAAAGTACAGCGACATCACAAAAGCACGAAATCCCGCCGCTCGTAACATGTCACCCCTTTAGAACTGTGTCCTCTTTGAGCACTGAGTGTCCCTTTTTGCATTTTTCTTCTTAGAAACTGGAAACTGAGGGTTTGAAGTCTTTACTTGGATCTGTCAAAGGAGACAAAGCAGTCGGGTAGACATTTCAAAGCACAGGATATATACACACACGGACATTGTCCCATGCATGTGCTTTGGCTGCTGTTTCAGAGGCCGTCCCTCATCTTTTGTGAACACCGTCAACAGCTCTGACGACCAAAAACATCTGCGCGTGGAATCTCAATCATAACAATTGTGCAAACAGGCACTAAAGTCCCTCAACTAAGCATACATCTAAGGTGGCTAATTATTTTGGCAGCCAGCAAAGCAAGCATCTGTAGAATTCTGGAGTCGTTATTCAATTTGTTGTTTCCTGAAAAGGACAAGAGGCTATTAAATGATGTCTCTGGCATTTAGACCTGATTAATCTGCAAGCGTTTCACAATAATCGTGGTGGGGTTCCCTTTTTCGTGACGGGGTACAATAAAATAGCAGTTCAAGCGCTTCAGAAGAGGGCAGTGTGAATGTTTGCAGGCCTGTCTCGCTTTGAAGTCGAGATCAGTCGACGGCTTCGTGGCACAATGCTGCTTTGCGACAAATAGTTAAGTAACTGAAGCTTCCTGAGAGACCTAATGAGAATGACGTATACACATTAATACCGTGCGATAATGCTTCACTTGAGTGAGCACACACAAGCAGGCCAGAAAACACACTGTAAGATATCATATTATATCACGATTTCATATCCATAGTCTTGCTTATTAAATATTCCTTCCTGATTGGTTATGGAGTAACTGCTGGAAGTTTGGAGACAGACAAGAATCTTTCCCAGGGTATTGCTATGTTCCTTGATGTTTCTTTGTCTTAATGTCTGTCAGAAGTCCAGATGTTCAACAAGGCATCACATGACTTAATAAAGACAGAGGAAAAAAAGCAGATGAGGCATTTACTTCATATCAGTCTAAAAGCAGCAAGCTGCCCCTTTTTACCCAATAGCTCTTCATCTTATCTAAGCTCTTTTGTACTTCCAGATGTTTTTCCACAAGCTCTATCTTCCATTTAAGTAGTTTCCTAATTTCCAGATCAACCTACCCGTTCTCTAATTTCTTAATTGTCATTAATCTTATGCAGGTGAAACACAGATGTGAGGAAACACCGAACCTTAAATACTCATTCAATGTACGGTAAGAGATGCTTTTCTCGACTTTTATAATCAGCCTGGCATAAACAGGGGTGTCAGGATAGGTGTCTTTAATTTAGAGATGTATGTAATTGCTGGTGAGAGGTAACCTATCACAAGGGCTCCTCTTAGATGTTGCCATCAAAGGGGTGAAAACGTTGACACAATAATAAAAACAGGAT
Organism: Silurus aristotelis; assembly: GCF_946808225.1. Lineage (NCBI taxonomy): Eukaryota > Metazoa > Chordata > Actinopteri > Siluriformes > Siluridae > Silurus > Silurus aristotelis. The sequence continues at coordinate 21,695,776 of NC_139585.1, forward strand.
TTCTAATTAGAGTCCTCCTATGGAAGCCGCAGAGCGCAAAACACGACACAAAGAGAAAATAAACTTCTGTCATGGGAGTACTGCAGAGAAGAATATATTTCATGTTGGAGTAATCGTTTTTCACATTAGTAGTCATTTCTTTCTAAAAAGCTACTTATTCTTATATAAAATGCACAAAAATGTAAAAAAAAAAAATATATATATATATATATATATATGATAATTGTGTAAATGTATAAAAATCCTTTTTATAAAACTTGATTGTGTTTGTGATAAACAGGTTGCAGTCATGTGGATCAGCCATAGAGTTCACACTTTTATTGGCCCTCGCTAGTTTTGCTAGCTGACTGACAGCCATGCAGGAAAATTACAGACAGGAAGAGCAGACGATAATAATGGCAGGCGTCGCAGAGATGAGCTGTGGAAGACATGGCAGCCTTGGAAGTGCAGACACCAGTCTGAGCAACGCTAAGTAGAGAGTTTGGGAACAGGCAGAGGTTGATCTTTTTTTTTTCAGTTTAGTCTTTCAAGTCAAAGAACAGCATAGTGCCTGAGGTAAAATAAAAAATAAAGAACAGTCAACAATGTGAAGAGCAAGTATGGCTGAACTTCATTCAAGTAAAGCAGTTTGGTGCAAACACTGTGCAATTTGATCATATGAAACTCATATCGGCGCTGTCTGATTCAGGTTTAGATGGCCGACTTCTTGCTTTGTACCAGCTACAGCACTTTTATTCTATTCATGCTTTAATACAAGCATTTGCAGGTTATACTGTATATGGATCATGCTACAGAGTCAATGCAAGACACGTACAATAATTTTTTTTCCTAAATGGGGAAATTATCATGTAAATTTAACAATTTACAGACAAAACAGAAATATTTTATGCAATAAATGGTGCTCTTTTTTATTTCGAGTTTGTTGTGACTAGTTACTATCAAAAAATATGTCCATCATAATACTACTACTACTAACTTTCATTCTAATACTAAACAAAATCACAAACTAAACATCTAAACACATATTCCTTTATCTTTCAGTAAATTCAAACAAAACTGTTTTAGAAATACCACTACACATCTTCCTGACGGTTGAGATATATATATATGCAAAACAGCATAAAGATGCTGCCTTGTTACATTGGCACCTGTCAAAAGGAAGGAATTTTCAGCAGCAAGTAAACAATCTGTGTCTGTTGATGTGGTGGAGACAGAATAAGAAGCCAAGTGAAAGAATCTGAATAACATTGACAGAGTCCAAATTGTGCCAACGACTAGCCAGAAGTGGTTAGTACCTACCAAAAGTAAACTAAAGACAGGTCATGGGTGTCCAAACTTTGTTGATGCATGTGGAATGCAAAGACTAGCTGGTCTGGTCCGATCCCACAGAAAAGCTACTGTGACACAAATTGCTGAAAAAGTTATTGCTGGCTGTAATCGAAAGTTGTAAAAACACACGGTCTATCACAGCTTGCTGTGTATGGGGCTGTGTAGCTGCATGCCATTAAGAGTGCCAATGATCAAACTAGAGAATAGAGCAATGAGTGGCTTTTTCTGATAAATCTCAATTTCTTATTTATCATGTGGATGGCTGGGTGTGCATGTGCATCACTTACTAGTGGAGGAGATGCACTAAAGAAAGGAGGGAAGCCCACAGATGCGGTGTAATGCTCTGGGCATTGTAAAGCTGCTGCAAAATCTTGGGTCCTATCATTCATCTGGATATTACATCAACACATCAACATTGTTGCAGACCAATTACACCCCTTAATTTCAAATGTACTCCCTAATAAATCAATAATGCACAGAGCAATGGTTTGAGGAATGTGACAAAGAGTTCAAGGTGTTGACTTGGTCGCCAATCAAATCAATTATACATAGGAACCATTGAAGCCATGAAGTTTTGCAATCATATACCAGAGCACTTATTGAGAGGTCTTGTAGAGGCTATGCCTTGAGGGGCCCACATGTTTGTGCTTTTAATGTTAATTCTAAGTTTGAATTTAACCTATGCAATATTTTAAAGAGATTAAAATATTTGGCTAATTATTATGCAAAATAATGTTTCAGAAATGCTAACTCCTTTATGCTTATTCCTTTTAGCAATATAAAAATTCAAATGGACATGTTCAGGACTAGCATTATCATTAATATGAAAAGTGACATATATAAATGCTTTAGAGGTAACATTAATTTAGACCTCCTCTCTGCTCTGAGTCACTGTGTTTAAAGTCGTAGCAAATGCGTAACATTCCTAGCTATGATCTTAGCTTATCTGTTAAAGCTTTCATCACCTCCCCAGGCTATGCAAATATAATGTAATTATGTCAACAAAGCTAGAGAGAAAAGAGAGAGAGAGAGAGAGAGAGAGAGAGAGAGAGAGAGAGAGAGAGAGAGAGATACATTGAGGAAGATAGAAGGATGCATAGTATAGCAAACTTGTTAACGTAATCCATTCATTTAGAACAGCTAATGTAAAGCATTACTAAATTTTTTCAGTTGGAAAAATAAAAAAAGAAAGAATAATTACCAGAAGAACACCCCGGTACAATCAAAATGCTATGGAATGTCTTGTTTATACAGCTTGTCTGATTTGATATCTCTGTATTACCTCAGCAGTGATGGTTCTTTCATTTTTCTAATTTGAGAAAAAAATGATTGATGCTATTTTGGATGTTTTGTTTAATTTTTGTCTGTTTACTTGATAACATTGAAATGAAACAGCTGGACTGTTCATAATGTGAATTCGACTAGCGTGTAACTAAACAATATGCTGAATTTCCCATAAGTTCACTGTAGAGTCATATTACATTCTTAAGATAAAATTTAACCAAGCTCGGTTATAAATCAAACTAATCTAGCATAACTACGTAGCAGTATTTTAGCATTAGCATTATTAGTGCTAATCGTAGGATGCTCGCTAAGGTTATCTAATCACATTTCCGATTTCAAAATCATTTATGAGATCCAGTCAGACTTAAGTATGTGTTTAATGTGAAAGATCTCTTATCTCTTATCACAATCATTCATGAATTGAACATAAGAGAGGGAAAGTAAAGACAAGCTAAAAGAAGCACAAACAGGCTCCAAGATGATAATTAGGGGCAAAAAAAAAAAAAAAAACACTAACCAAACCACACTCACACAGAAGATTGACTTCAGATGGTTCAAAGGATAGCACAAAGCTTTTTTTTTTAAGTCAGACATCATGCTGACATCTTGATGTGCAATTATAACATTCAGTATACTTTTTATTCTGAATATAATTGTAAAGTACAAACTTTTCAACATTTTAGGGACACATCATTTAAAGTGTTCAGTGCATTTTGAGATGTTTATCAGTACTAGCAGTATTTTGTATTTGGGGTATTTTGGGTTTGGCCTCCAGCGGTTGTGAGGAGATGGCATGTGTATTATCTCAATGAGGAAGATAACATCACACTGTTAAGAAAATACTGACTCTAAGTCAATGCCTTAGAGTAAACTGATGATGATGATGATGATGATGATGATGATGATGATAATGATAATTATGATGACATAAACCTTCCTTCATTTAGTGAAAAAGATACAACAATGGACCATTAGTATATATTTACTTCTTCAAGTATCAATTTGAGGCAGAGTTTCACTAATCGAAGATCTGATTTACTTTAATAATTTGGCTTTCATTCAATACCAGAAAGTTCACACACATCTCACAGACTTTTTTCTTTTACACATTCACCCAAACTGAAGCTCATGTCATATTGCAGTTACTGTTATTTTAGATTCAAATAAACAAGCCATGCATCCATATTTGCAAAAGGTTCCATGTTTTAAGGTCCAGAGCAGATCTAAGAATAACCATTTCTCTACAAATAGACAGTGCTTTCCCCATTATGTAATCACTTCCAAGAATGAACTGCCAGAGCATTGTGGTGGTATTTTGCTGATTACATAAATGATAGATAGATAGATAGATAGATAGATAGATAGATAGATAGATAGATAGATAGATAGATAGATAGATAGATAGATAGATAGATAGATAGATAGATAGATAGATAGATAGATAGATAATTATAAGGACTTATTTTGAGCTGTATTGAGCTGTGATATAGTTGTGGGTGAATTAGGGGCCATGTTGAGTCATGTGGCAACCAGCAGTCATCCTTCTGTTGTCACCACAGTGCTGTGTTTAATCGTATGAGTGCATCATTTCTCTCTTGAAAAGAGGGAAACTGAAGACATGTACTTTATTTGCTATTGCCCAGCAAATAACAGACAAATTTTAAAAGCTATCATTGATTTTGTGTGGCAGCAGATGCTTCCCAATTTCATGCAACAATTCTTCAGGAAGTTGGCTTTGAAGCTTGTCAAAGTGAGAAGTAGCATTGCCTCATTCTGTCATTGTGCTCTGTGGGTCAGCGAGAGTTGAAAGCAGATAACGTCCTGTATCTGCCTGCACATTTCCCGTTTCCTCTAGAAAGGGGACAATGTCATTCCGCAGGAGCACTCAATTCACTGATGCCCATTCTAAATGGCTATTCTGTCACATTCATTTTCTCCTATTTGAGAGATGCCTGAAGCCAATTTAACCTTCTTCTCAATCGTTTCCTTTGTGCCTTGTACAGTTTGTTGGGGCTTAATAGGGCCTGGTCGCATCCCTTTGATCCAAGCTTTTCCTTCACTGAAAACCCATAACACCCCCATTTGTTCTATACAAAAGCCCAACTTAGTCGACACAAAGAAGAGTTTGCACAGCATCTCATTTGCCTAAGTGATTGCATCCCCAGAAAAAAGACAGGAATCTTTGATCTTAGTCAGGTGTAAATGTGTTGGACTGAGTTGTCCCACAGGCAACGGTGGAACGGTGTGAGGACCAGGCTACAAAACAATGGCAGCTCTGATTCGAGCCATTACCCACACATTACTATCAGTGTGTTTGCTCATTTGCACAGTTGTTTAGGAGGCAAACAATATGTGTTATTTGGGAGGGGCAGGGAATTTAGGGGAAAGGCTTCGGACAGATGCCCCCAAGTCCGTAAGGTTTATCTACATCTGCCAACAAGGCTTGCAAGAAGCCTTGAGGCCAATGAGGTACTTCAAAAAGAGAGGCTGTGCTTTCACAAGGCTGGTTGCTATCTAAAAACAAACAACATTTAGCACATCGGTGCCTGTTGGTAATGACAAGCAGAAAAGAGCTGCTCAGATTAGGTTTAAAAAGAGGCGAGCGACCTTTTCACCATGCGTCAACTCGTGGGTAAGAGAGCACTCGTTTCTTCGCTCCGTAAAAAAGACAGTTTTTTGCAAGGTATCACGATCAATATGAATAGAGCAGGTTTGCAGTAGAGCTTGGGGGAAATGGGTGGGGATGGTTAAGTTTTTTTTCTCAACTGCGCTTGAAACAAATACCGTAAATAAGGTAAAAGGGAAGCGGGAGGGGTTGGGTGTACATTACAGCACTTCAAAGGACCTCTATCAGCCCCCACTTCCATCTGAGAGCCCAACCTGCGCTTATGTTTGAGCTCCTCACTAATGTGAAGAGAGAAACAGACAGCCTGACTCAGTGTTACCTGAGCACTTACAGCATTTGCAGCTTCCTCTCGAAAATGAGGGTCAAACCAGATCCACAAAGAAGCAGAGGTGAACTCACGCGACCCAGTCGGCCATATCAGTGAACATCCTGTTTAACGGTGGTGAGAGACTCACACGCTCACACAGAGGCATCAATGAAATCATAAAAACAAATCAAAGGCAGTACAGATGTCCTTTAATGTTGCTGTAATGATGCTTTGGAGTTTACTCACCTCTCATCCTGCAGAGCTGCTCACGCATTTTGTGAACTTTGTACGCTGATGAACGCTGGTTCACAAGTTTCTAAATCGATTACAGAGTTGACAGCACAGGCTATGCTCCAAAAAAAGCCATCCATAAAGCTGTTTTGATTTCCAGTCCTTTAAAATGACAGATGGCGCCAATGACAACTGTGCCATCAATCACATTTGTTGTTGGTGGAAGACAATCCTTTTCACCCTTTTCGCCATATCTGAGAGATGATGGGTTTGTCGTTAAAACACTATGTTTCATTTTACATGTCAAAAATGTTAACAGCTTTTGATAAACAGGGAAGATAGTGATATGGGGAATCATGCGTTTTCTTGTTATGCATTTGATCTGCTGACCAGAAAAGAAAGAAAGAAAGGAAATATATATATTCTTCTTTTCATTTATTTATTTAAAATTTAAATTATTTCTCAGTACCTCAAATATTTCACAACAGAGCCTGCCTTAAATCTATTTAATTAAATATTTTGGTTGATGTGCATATAAATAAAAAGCCATGGAATAGGAAATGTAGCTTGCAGAATTATATGGTTGAACATCCTGAGAAATTTGTCATGAAATAGTGGTATTCTGAGAAATTCGTGATATCTTTCCATTTACAATTTTAACATGCAGCAAGGTACCACTTAACAAATCCACAATGCAAAATATAATTGTCAATGTTTTAATGTAATGATGGTGTTTTAAATTACGTAAATCATCAGGACATCAAAGGAAACTTTTGCTATGTTTCCACACGGACGGTTTTATTTGCCAGATGTGTGATTCATAGCGGATTTTGGTGCTTGATTTGAGACTTGACGCATCAGTAAAACAACAGTTTATCAATTAAAAATTATTTTTCGGTGGAGTTTATTAAAATTATATATCTAAGTAAAGATAGGAAGTCATGAATAAATGTGTTGTGTATAAAGTTATAATTTGTTTATTAAATAATAAATTAATAAATGCTGTTAAAATATATTTAATTTTGAACGTGTTAATTTAGAATTTTGACACGTAAATTTTTATTTAACATTTTTTTATAAAAGGTATAATGAGAATGCGTGTAAGCGGCAACACAGCAGCAGCCCTAAGAATATCACCTATTCAGCAACTTATTTTAATGGTACAATTATAATAAACTAACACATATAATAACAAGGGCTGGGGAGACCATTCAACAACTGCCCTATTATTATATCCATGACTCAGATGCAGGAATTCTGACTTTTGGTAAAACGCTAATGGCAGCCATCATAGATGCATGCAATTGCAAATAACCTATGCCAATATAGTGGTTTTTAAAATTGTTAATGGTGGTGTGAGTGAACACAGTGGTTTTCTATGGCTAGAAAGCATGTCTAGACACTTTTTTTAATATAGACGCAAGCTAAATCATTTAAACACCCCGTAAATGGAAATATTAACATACCCAACCAACAAATCTACAGACTCAATCAAATCTTTTACCAAAAAGCCACATTGGAGAAAATGTATTTCTATATTTATGTGTATATATATATATATATATATATATATATATATATATATATATATATATATATATATATATATGCAATATATATATATATATATATATATATACACACACACACACACACACACACACACACACACACACACACACACACAAAAAGATAAACATAAACATACACTTTCACTTAAGGAAAGTTCAACTAAATCGATGAACTACTGGCATTTTTTTTTTTATTTAGAAGGAAACTGGTGAACCCTGAGAAACCTCAGGCAAACATGGACCAGAAGATGCGTGTACTCAACTGGAACTCTGGATTCAACTTAAAGCTGTGAGGCAGCAATGCTACTCAGTGCATCTCCATGCTGCCTGGGACTACAGAGTATTTATATTATGACATATAAAAGAACGTGTGCTCAAATGTGATCTTTTCCAGAAGTAAGGGTTGAAGACCAGTACTTTTTGCTGTAATTACTCAGAGCGGCAGTGGGCTTTAACATACTCGGTGGAGACTGTACGCAGGTGACTCCTACAGAGCCATACTTATCGCAATGAAACAGCCCTCTTCATCCACCCGAGTCTAATCTCCTCTTCAAGCACAGGTGTTTCTCATCCAAACAAACCTGTTGACAAATAACGGACTTCAAATAGAGGATCTTCTCAGTTAAAAGCGAATTATGTGGATTCCAGATGAAGTTTGGGATTCGAAGAAGCAGCTTGAAACCCATTCAACAGTCTGGCCAGACTAATCTTAACTGTTGGATAATAGGCTTACCTGGGCGAATTAGCAGATGTAGAACATTAGAGGTTGGTTTAATCTAGACTCAGTTTGAACCATGTTCCGGTCAAAGAGCTCATTCAGGATCTCCTCAGTTATCAAATTTTGGAGTAATATTAAACTTTGTAAATTTGTATTATAATATAGCCTTTCTTGGGTTTTGTTAGAAAAAAAAGTACACTTTGTTTTTATAAATGCTATTTCTATCAAGATACTTTGGGGAAGCCAAAGATTCATATTCAGGATGAGAAGATGATGATGACTAAGAAGGACTTAAAAAGTAAAGTAAATGGTTCTATCATGTTGGGAATGATGTCCTGATCAGTTATATATTTAATTATGTAATAATTGTCATTGCAGTGTTGTCACATACAGTATGTATTTTACATAGACTTATAGTTTTTATTATTTCAGAAAATATGATTTTATTAACAATTTGTTAACATTTTTAAGTATCTACTCCAAATTAAATTGTTTAATACAATTGTTTTATTCATTTTCAAAAATAGGTAAAGAAACCCAAAAATATGATTATTTTTAGCATAATGGAAAAATGTTCTCTAATTTATTTCTCTCTGTGTAACAACAAGAAATCTAGAGGAAGACATTGTTTTCTTTTTAACACATTCTCAATCCAGAATATAAAACCCCATTGTAACAAGTTAATATAAGAAAGTTTTTTTTTTTTAAATGATTTAAGAATAAACTTTGCCAGCATGCTTTATAAGATAACAGTGCAGCTGTCTTTGGCCATGAGCTGGATTTATAAGAGCTTCAATCCCCTGTAAAAAGTTTCCATCACCAGTTTACCACACATTACTTATTCTCAACAGTTCTAATTATTCCTATAATTAGACAATTACACAAGCCCCTAGTGTAGCACAGCGCATGGCTTAAGAGCCACTTAAAGACTAATCAACACATTGGATTATATTTTTTGAGGGGTAGGAGAACACAATGAGCAGAACCACTAGTAGTCCTTATATGCTACAATGTTTCCAGCAGCATGTGTTCTTGGGTGTGTGCAGAACACAGGGCAATGAATTTTGGACGAGGTTCATGCAGAGTAGTGTTCTTAAAACACTGAAACAAATCGACTTTCTTCTGTCATTATTTGTGAATAATTTGTTGTGGAATTTAAACAGACGTTATATCTACAATTGTGTCACTGACACTTTTAGTTTATCAAACAAATCAATTTATTATTTATTATTAACTTTCCGTTTTTAAGAACATGATAAATTCATTTTATACATATTTTTTCAATGCTCATGTGAAAACATTGAAATTGTCTGCCAAATTGTCTGTCATTAGTTTCTTTAATATATGTGAGAACTATACATTTTAAGTATTACTTTTTTCAGCAACTCCTGAAGCCACACACAACAGACACACAAACTCAATGCCAGATTTGCCCACGATGCTTTTTATGTGTTTTGCTATGTCAATTTTCTTGATGCCCAAGCTAAAATTAAAAAGGTACTGGGTAAATTATGGAGAATGTAAGTAAGACAATTATCTGAAATCATCTGAAATTATCTGAAAATACTCTGCCACCAAACAAATATAAAACATTGAATGGCAGTAACTAAAAAACATGTAGACATCCAAGCCTTCCTAATAAGAAATAGGCAAACATTTTGCAGACACTGTAAATCGCAATGAGGTAGAAAATATAGCAGATTAGACAAATCTCTGAATTGCTCACACTTGCAATTAGTTGTTTGTGCTTGCATGCACAATGCCTGATTGCTTGCAGATGATGTGAACACTCCACATGAACGCTATCACAACTGCGCTTGGATTGACCCCTAAATCATTCTCAGAATGTATCACGTGTATCAAGTATTTATTTGGTAAAATAAAAAATAGAATAATAAGATGGAAAGATCATTTGTGGAGATTTAAGCAAGCTGGAATGTTCCACAAAGAGAACTGAAGGCACTTGAAACTGTGTGCCGCAATGATTGTTTTTTATCTCTGCTGTTCCTAACAACTGTGCTAAGTATATATCTTTTAGATAATATAATAGTATTACTATGGTATGGTATGGCACATTACAATTGATTAATTTAATTTTCCCCTCAGACTCTCATTGCCTTTTGTTTCTTAGCACTCCAGTGCTTCTTGCATCCAGTCACAGAAGGGTACACATTCACGATCCATCACTGAGGAAATCAAACATGTTTGGAAATATTGATGCCTGGAAAAAATCTTGTTGCTGGACCGTGGACAGTACGTGACCGGTCGCCATGGGAGTGAAAGCTGGAATAAGGCAAAACTCCAAAATTAGCAAGTTAATGGAAATTTGGCTCTAAAATAAGGTAACGCACATGAGTCTTTAAAGAGACAACTGTGTTTACTCATTCACTGTAGCCCATTTTACTGCTGTGACAGATAACAAAGGAAGCATGCCTGATAGCTGAGCCAATCTGTACTACTTAAAAGACAGCAGCAGGATGATAATGGACGGTTTCAGAGAAAAATTTTTTTCTCAACAAACTGACCACAGCTCTAATGATAATTGAAATCAGATGTCCTGTGCTGTCTTTACCAAGATGGAAGATTAAGGAGGAAAGCCAGGAATATCTGTGTCCTGTCCATTGAGCCTGCAGTCGAACTTCCGCATCTGGGCATTTAGCTCGTTTGTAGGCTTCTTGTGCCTTGAATGATAAAGGCACCAAGATAAACGGAGGATTATGCTGTGTGGACCAGGCATTAATGAAATGTCAGAGGGATTAGTGGTGACGTAGAGTCCAGCGTTTAAGTGAGGTGTGGTCTTGGTTTAATCCTCCCAGAGTCACAGTCTCTTTCTTCCTGTCTCCACTCCAGCACTGCTTGATTAGTTATGACTTCAAGACAAGCATACCTGATGCAGCAAGGTTCAGATCAAATCATTAAATAAAATAGTGCTCTGGGATACTGCATGCAGGGATCAGAAAACTGCTACCGAGATAAAAATATATATCTCATCTGACTGAGCTGCATATGGATTGAATAGCAGACCTGTCATTAGAAGCACAAATACTAAATGAGAGATAAATTTTTCACTACATAGCCCAGGCATGTTCCTTTGGCTTCTATATTTGGCCTTAGGATCAGAGAGACTTAATTACACTGTTTTCTAGCTTATAAATGTCTCTCTTTGTCCATTAAACGTCTTTTCCTGCAAACAAATAAAACAGCATCGATGGAACTTGTATGCTTAGATTCTGGATTGTTTAGGAGACAGGGAGGATTATGCTGATTAATGGCAACCCCTTTCCAAAACTGTGACCTACTGAATCTTGATTTATAACAATATATGTATTTTGCTCATTTACTGACTAATGGTAATTTATAATCACTAAGCTCAGAGAAAAACATCCCCCAAAAAACCACAAACAGAAAACAGTTACGCAATAACATAAGTGACAGCATGCAGTTGAAATTCTTTCCGGTAAGATGAATAACGTCTCCGCAAATGTGTGTGAGTGAGTGGGTGAGTGAGTGTGGAAGGTAATGACTAGGTTCTGTGCTGCAGATATGCGAGCTGAGCTTTGGAGCAATGGCAGGAGACTCTTGTCAGTGGCGTCACGTCTCCTCAGGCCATCCATGCAATTTCTGTTATTACAAGGCTATGCGGTGCATCCACCGAGCACTGCAGAATAAGCAAGTCCATTTGATTAGACAACAACAGCAAGAAGACAGTCTGGGACACAGTACGAGAAAATAAAAAGGAGGCCTTGAGGCAACTTGAAGCCTGAATAATGAATGATACATCAAAGGCTGAGCTAAATTGCTGGTTCATTAGTGGAGACACCGGCTTTCGAAATTGCATGATTTCTTCTTGAAGACAAAAACAGAGATGGAGACAGACAGGGAGGCACAGAAAGAGGAGATGACAACAAAGGAGCATCAGCAACCAAATATTTCTACGACCATCTGCAGATTCCCAAATACCCCATTGACCTTAAACAAAAATGACTTGTGAGAGATGATACAATGCAAACACAATAAGCGACCTCTACTTAATTGATCCTTTTCTACTTTTCGTCCACATTCCCAGGCCTATCTGCTCCTTATGTTTCTGGTTTCTTGCCAATTGCAAGAAAAATGCCTATTTGATCTGCAGTACTCTCTCTTTCTTTCTCTCTCTTTCTGGCTCTCTCTTATCCACAGTCATAGGGCTTCTGACATGAAGGGAACAAGGATTGAAGAACATTAAAGGCAGACAGCTGTGGTCTCTCATGGCACCACTGTCACCATGCCATGTATGTCACGTTGCATTTGGCTTGTCTGAGGTCGAATTGGTAAGCCTGCAGATTTGGGAACAGCGTGTTCACGAGGAATGGGCAGTAAATGAGCTGGTATAAGCTTGTGAAGGAAAAATAGGGTATGGCATGACCAATGTCCATAAATTTTACAAGAGATGCGCTCATCATTTTTGTATTTGTTTCTGTCCATAATGAAACATGAAAATGATATAAAACAGCGCATTGGGCATGCAGGTATCCAACCAATAGCTTTTACATCATGTGGACTGTTTATTTTGAAGCTGTAGCAACATGAAATGCAATGCGAAAATAGAATCTGTTAACCAAATTCATATACCAAGCAATTAAACATGAACACATTATAAAAGGGATTCAATAAAACTGCATTACAATGCCAAAACCAGTGTGGATGGAAATTGCGATTTAGTAAATAAAATGGTGTTAGGAACACATTTAGCTGCTTTAGCATGGACTGACCTTCTGTCTCATAAAAATCCACTCTACGCATTTAAATGCACTTGTCAGCAATCCGCCTAACTCTAAGGACATTGTCCCAGGACTACTTGTCTGTGACAAAAACCAGACGAGGAACAGCAGAGCCTCTGTCTCCAGAGGCTTGTTCATCAACTGGATCAACAAGATGACAGGAGGAGGAAGGCAGTGGCCTCTCTTTCCACTCAGATCCTTAGCCTCTGAGTGCTTCCATGCACACAAACCATCCATCACTCAAAGTTCAGGCCTCTGTAATCCTGACTTCATGCAGAAAAAGAAGAATACAGACTTCCTTGATTAAATTGCAACTGTTTAGCCAATCCTAGGCATTCCTGATTTAAAATAATGGCTTAGAAACAACCGAATGCTTAACAGCAATAAATCCTGCATTCGAATGTTATCTTTGCGATTTCTTTTTTAAAGCTTTTTTAGTTGATCATAAAAGGACATTGCTTTAAGTTTGTAAAGTTTAATATTATATTAATATGAAATATTATTGTTTATATTGTGGTGGATGAAATCTACCCTAAATTATGGCACATCACAATGTTGGGATCCAAATCCATGTTACAGACAATAAAATTATTCAAATGTGCATCCAATTTTGATAGTAATATTACATTTACAGTAGTACAAGTTTGTACAGGTTTTATACGAAAATTGTATATTGATCTAAGTCGTCATATTCCAGAGATACCAGTCCATGTTGTGTGGATGGTAAAGACATAACTGGACTGGTAAAAAAAAAAAAAAAAAAAGACTCACTTCAAGCGAATTTATCACTTTTATTAGGACAGTTATCTTTGCAAGTAAAAGATCTTAAACATATTTAAATGTATGTATTATTTAGTATTATAGGATTACAGCATCAAATATAAGATTTATTTCAACAAAATATTTTTGTTGGTTATTGGCAAATAATTTTGCTTCTTTCTAGAAATAAAGCCTTAAAATTGGCCAAATAAATTGTTAATAGAACAATTAAAAATAGAGATATTTGATATATTTGACTACATTTGAATATAAATATATTGCCATAAAAATATCACTTTATGCAGTGAACCAGATTGAAACTTTCCAATCCACCGTTTTACTAATAAAATAATAATCCACATATGTTTGTTAACAGGACAAACTTACACTTATAAAGAACATCTTATTCATTTTTATCACCACATTATCTGTGTAAAGCTGCTTTTTAAAAAATGTTTATTGTTAAAAGCGCTATACAAATAAAAATGAATTGAATTGAATATGTTTGTTAGGGGGAGTGGTGGCTCCAGCGGTTAAGGCGCTGGGTTGCCGATCGGAAGGTCTGGGGTTCAAGCCCCGGTATCGCCAAGCTGCCACTCTTGGGCCCTTGAGCAAGGCCCTTAACCCTCTATGCTCCGGGGGTCCCTTACGAGGGAAATATCAAGGTCCGTGACATCGGAGTGACGTGGGGCCGCCTTCCTGTGGGCTCATCACCTGCAGGAGGGCCCGTAAGGGACGGTGCTGTGAGGATTGGGCAGCAGTCGAAGGCGGGGGCCTGCTTAGACTGCTGCCCCCGCGACCCGAATTACGGATAAGCGGGAGTGAATGAATGAGGATGAATGAATGTGTGTTATGATCAGTGTAATGACTTAGGACTTTCAAAGGACTAAGGACTCTCAAAAGAAAAACAGTTCAACATACTACAAGCAAGGCAGCTATACAAAAACCCATACAAATGTACAAAAGTCCAGTATTCAAAAATACAAAAGGTGTGAATTTAAAAACCAAGTGTTAATTTCTGTTACACCAACTAAAGTAGAGATATAAATCTCATCATATCTAGATACTAAAAGAATGGACATAAATGGCTCAGTGGTGGAGCAAAACCTCAATTTACATGTGTTTTTGGAGCCTCAAACCACAGGCCCAAAGGCCTATGCTCCCAAAACTATGTTTAAAATGCCTGGTATTCAGTTTGCATTACTGGGCCATAAACAAAAATGTGGTGTGGCACGGCAGATTATGCAAACCATTGTTCTCCTTATCTATTGCCAGGTCATGGTTTCTGATGCATGTGCCATATATGTTGGACACTTAATGCTACATGGTGGAAGAGCACACCAAACACAGCTGTGCTTACGGTAGGAGCAGGCAACGCAAACATCCTATTGCTTCCTTTACCAGTCACATAGTGTACATCTGTTAAGAGCTTGTGATGGAAAGAAGGTCTCTCTAAACAAATAGGAATCGTCTGAGACTGGAAGGATGACGCCATTGTGACTGTATCTTTCGGTAGAGCCTGATGGCAAAAAATGAGCTTTCGTTGACAAAATAAATGACAAAGCATATAATTAGGTATCCATTCAAAGACTTTTGAAGCTATAGCTCGACACAAATACCAAGCGGGACACGTGAATAACAGAAGTTGTTTGTGCTACCATGGGGATTGCTATTTATACTCTTGCTTGTGGATGTTTTGTGATGTATCTAATGACAGAAGTCACTGAGAAATAAAAAAAAAAAAAAAAACACAAGCCACACCTACTCACTGGACTACAAAATGTTTTTCCCCCTTCTTATTTTCATGCTCTGACTCCCATGATTCATCTACTGATCCAGACTGATATTGCTCGCCCAAATTATATTTACACTGCAGTTATTGAATAATGTGCTTATGATAAGGCGAATGACTTTAGGGAGTAGGAACGAATCACAGCAGAAGTCGAAGTTTTGTGACATTTGCATTAAACAAAAAATATTTCACCATACTGACCTTATTTAATAATATCTGACTATATGCAACATAATCTTTGTAAACTTCTTTTACGTTGTACCTTTGGCAGTTGCCTCCAGCTGTGAAAGCTGACCACCAAAAGGTAAAAGTAAGAGGAATATTTGAAAATTATAACGATAACAATCTGACTCCCCAAAGCCAGCCGTTAACTTGACTGAGCATCAGATTCCCATCAAACACCGATCTGACTATCTTAGCTGTGATAAAAAAAATTGGAGAAGCTTTGCATTATAAAAGAAGAAAAGAAGCAAAACAGCATTATTACAGCTAATGCACTTCTTCATAATTAACCCTGGAGAGGTCACAAATCAAAGGGATTCTCATACTAGTGGCACCATGCTGGACTTGAACCAAAAACACGCTCCTGTGACAGAAGTGTGTGATGATCTTTATTCCTTTATTTATTATTTTTTTCAATTTGATCGTTAATTATTAGTTTCATCAGTGGGATTTAAGTCCATTTGCCTGTTCCTAAATGGTCTAATTGATGCTATGTTGCTAAGCTCACTGACACAAAACATCCCCAAAACACCACTCTGCCCAGTGTTGGGTCTGAGTTTCTTCATTTATCTACTATATGCACATTTTTAACTGAATGCTCATGTTATTGTTTAGCTTAAGAGCTCAGGATTACACAGGGTTTTTATTGAGGGGATTGTAGAAAAACAGGTGCTGGTTTAATATGTACTAGAGTAGCTATGGATCTTCAGGACTAGAATGTGGCCTAATTAGCATGACAATGAGATCAAAGTAAGGTTGATGATAGCCAGCACGATTGTCTTGGCCATCAGTGCAGTGACGGATGGAACTCCTTGGGTTGCCTCGCTGCACTGGTCAGTAAGTTACCAGTTATATGACAGCATGTGGTCTTCTTCAAGAAGTATAGGACCAGTGGTGCTTCCTTTGATATCAAAAGACATCCAAATCTTTTATTACATTTACATTCTTTTTTTGTTTGTAAAGAATGACAGAAAACCATATGTATGTAATCGATAATAAACAGGGAATCTTTGCATGAACTCCTTTGAGAAAGATCATTGAATGAAACAAATGCTAAAGGAAAGCCATTCTCTTTAGGATGACACTAGATATTGTTATTTTATTATTCTGTGACGCTATTTCCGCTGAATATTATAATGCCAAATAATCCCATTATTTGGCAATATAATATCATTAACACAGGACAGACGATATGATTACAGCAGCAGCAACAACAGTTCTGTAATATCTCATGTAAGTAAATGGCACAAAATTTGAGCACAAAATAAAACGATTGGCAGGCGAAATATTAATTACGAAAAGCTTTTGGGCAAAGGCTCTCCTTATCAGCAGCAATCCCAGACACACTAGTGTGCATTTAAGTGGACTTCAGACCACAGCAACAGAGATGCTGCCACTGTTTAGCCGATGTCATTGTAAAAGCCCTATGGCACCAGGCTCATTAGGGTTACGGTAAGGAAAGTAAAAGGCATAGTGCTACAGAACTGTCCAGTTGAGCTGCCCGAGGTTCCCGCGAAATGACCAATTTAACTGGTATTTAGCTGGTGTTGTATAGTTAAGGTTTGCCACACTATGCTGGCACACAGAGACCTGAGCAACACTACCCAAACCCCAAGCTTAGAATAATTCAGTTATTGCATTTGGGAGGCCTGAATTGCTTTACTTAGAAACCGAGGGGTTTAAAGACTGAAAAAAAAAGGTGTTTAAAATGCTGCGGCATGTATAAGCTGAAAGTTATAATTTCACAGCACAGCAGGAGTCCTGTTTCCTCCTCTATTTTGGGTCATAAACCGAAGATTGAGGAGGTTAGAGTAAACTCATAACAAACATGCTTTAAAACTAATTCCCGAAAAGAGGAGATTTGCTTGGCTGGTGAGATTAAGGCACTGTGGTTTTCTAGCGAATACAATCTAATGAGAGCAGACAATCAAATTCCCATTTTCGAAAACGCAAAATGCTGTGTGTAGCCTCAGTCCAGTGAGCACGCCATGTCTCATCACATTTCGCTTTAACAAGCGGCCCCGCTGATGCTACACCCCGTGTGAACGCTGTCAGGGCCGACAGCCAAAATGTTTTCGAGCAACAAGAAATAGCTGGTTGATTTACTACAGAGAACCTGAATGGATTTAGATTTGTCGAGCACATACAGAAGCCATGACACCACCACAAAACACAGGGAGGCAAAAATTGCATTTCTGGCAGTCCTTCATAAATTTCTTTTTTCCACTGCACTGAGTTTGAAGAAAATATGGTAAATAACCTTGACAAAACAACCTCTTCTAACAAGAGAAAGAAATTGGCTGACACTCTGAACTACTGTTTATCACATAGCTCATGTCCAAGAAGCTTTGACATCCATAGCAGGTACACAATGCATGCTTCACAACCAACAAAGCCACACACCGGATATTTCTGTATTATTGTGACATGCCGTGTTACTGGTGCTGCTGGTATGATGGCAGGGGCGTGTCTTTAAAACATGCGCTCTGGAGCCTCATGCAACCGTTCATTACAAGAGCCAGACTGCCGAGCTTATATTTTTCTATATGCCTGGCCTTTCAGCAGTAATAAAATGCTTGGGCGAAATGCCATCAGCATTTATTTACTGCGTGTGTGCAGTGTGTACTTGTAAGCATGCAGGCTTATGTCTGTGATGTTGTTTTGAAAAGAGGAAATTACAGCATGTAGTCAGTGTATAATTAAAAAAATGGCTCTAAATATACAATTCATCATAGCATTGCATTTGATGTATACAAATTCATATTTCAAGGCAAAAATGATACTATGGCATGACATGTATCCACTACAAATGCAGCTAATGTCAGATATTTTTTTTTATTTACTTGGAAGACACTTTAATCCAACATGATGGGAAATGTAGAAGATATACCGCCTGATCCAAGCAGTGAACGAGAAATATTGCTTGTGGATGCTTAAGATAACTCTGAACAGCCTTTCTATAAACCACTGGGTTTAAACAAGTTTAAAACAAAACCACAAACATATTATTCACCTGAAGCCAACACAGCTGCTCTCCATGTATTTGGATGTCTGCCAGAGTGATTCAGGTAAGCGTGTGTGTGTGTGTGTGTGTGTGTGTGTGTGTGTGTGTGTGTGTGTGTGTTTATATCTTGATGAAGACCAAATGTTTCCGTACAGAGATAGGAACATCTGATTTTTTTGATAGGACATTTAACTTTTTATATAAGAAAAGTAAATAGATAGATAGATAGATAGATAGATAGATAGATAGATAGATAGATAGATAGATAGATAGATAGATAGATAGATAGATAGATAGAAGCCGATTTATTATGTGTAGTCATAGCATTTGTTTGCTACATGAAGTATCATATCAGCTGCATTTCTATAGTGGGTCCCCATTAAGACATTAAGGCAAACAAGTAGATGTACTAACTCACCTAGGCCCTGGACCTGTCAATGCAGTGTGTAATAGCTCCAGGATGTTCATTGGGGCACTTTGAACAGCTCCTCTCTGATCTGAGGGTTAATTATACAATTTTATTGCTTGTGCACCTGTAATTGCCAAATCAGGCACCTTATAATTAGTGACTTAATTGTTTTCTTTAGACGTGTTTACTGCTAAATATTTCACCGGTAACGTGAGCTGAATATATTATATATATTAGAGTTATTAAAGAAGATATTAAAGATATTATGGTAACCATGTAGTCTTTTAAGGTGTAATTAACTTCAGAGTTGTTCCTCTAGTCAGATTGATGTCAGTTTAAACTGAAGTATGTAACACACACGAGTGTGTTAAGACTGGAAACTAACCAACTACTGATGATTTCTTCTACGAATATATTATTGTTTTCATAATAATACTAATAATAAATGGAATAATAACACCTTTTTATTGTCAGGAAATATTGCAAATAAAAAAATAACAGAACCCCAATATGAAAAAAAGTAAGAAAGAAGCAAGGCTCCACCTTGTGGCAAAAACTATACATTACAGCAAAAAAGTATATATTAGCAGGCAAGATTTAACCAAAAACAACCCCAAAAAACACGACCTTAAACAGACCTTGCCCCCAATTTGCTGGTATAATAACCTCCACTGATACTTTACTAGATTTTGGAGTGTGTTTGTGAAGATTTGTGTACATTCAGCCACAAGGGTATTAGTAGTCAGGTACTGATGTAGAGTGAGGAGGCCTGGGGTGCAGTCATCGTTCCAATTCATCCCAAAGGGTGAGGTCAGAGATCTATAGCAGGCCACTTAAGATTTTCTACTCCAAAACATATCTTCATGGAGCTGGCTTTGTGCACAGGGCACTGTCATGCTGAAACAGGTTCGAATTTTTTTGTGCTGCATCTAAAGACATCCACAAGACATGTGAATGAACCACATATGACTGGAAAAGCCAGTCCTAATGTTTTAACATAGTATATAAACACCATTCTGGACAGGATTCTAAAGCCATTCAGTTTAGATTTTTGAAGATTTGGAACATCATGTTCGACATATGAGCCATGTATGCTACATAGAGCATTTACAATTTTCCTCAGACACACAACCTGAAGAAACATAATATAATAAAGTGGGTTTAAACATCCTACTGTATATTTTGAGTAACACCGTGTTGTACGGCAGACGATACCCACCGAGGCAACTTCAGTCTGTTGCTCATTTTAGGAAGATCATCTAAAAATGTCACAATTTATTATAGTTTATAATACATCACAATTTTGCAG
This sequence comes from Silurus aristotelis, assembly GCF_946808225.1. Classification (NCBI taxonomy): domain Eukaryota; kingdom Metazoa; phylum Chordata; class Actinopteri; order Siluriformes; family Siluridae; genus Silurus; species Silurus aristotelis. Next base: position 21,716,097 of record NC_139585.1, read on the forward strand.
CAAAAATTCTGCCTCTATTTTAACTTGTTGTACCTACTTGTGTCTTTAGAGAGCACTTCAATCAAGTACACAACTGCCCTCTGTGTGTGTGTGTGTGTGTGTGTGTGTGTGTGTGTGTGTGTGTGTGTGTGGCTTTTTTCCTTGCTATTGAATGAAGGCCAAAAATAAAAAGCTCACAGCATTTTTACCAGGAATGTTTATTCGTGTGGCTGCTTTCTGACCTTGGGAAAAGAAAATGCTTTGTTGTCATTTAAGTCACAGCAAACAAGTGGAGATAATGTGCAGGATATTGTTTGGCTAAAAGTATTTGTAAATTTATAAATGATTTAATTATATACTATTAAAGGAACAGTTTGTAAATTTAAGAGCCTTGTGCTGACTGCAAGGTGAATTGTAATAAAAATAAATACAGGCTGGAAATTAGGGTTTTCTGGAAATACAAGCATGATCTCAAAATAACAAAATTAAAAATACTGAAATCTATTGTTTGCCAATAATCAGAATCACTACTCCTCTATGAATCTTTTTTTTTTGTATATAAGCACTTAACAATGACAAACTGTACCTTTACCTCATGTACATTAGAGCATTGAATAAACCCAGTGTTTGGTCGTTGGTAAAAAAATCAAAACAGAAATATAAATTTTTACTCAGGGCTGTCTCAAGGGATGGGCAAAAAGGCACAATTACCAAGAGACCCTTATAAACTAAATCTTATCACCTACTTTACAATATGTAAAATGGAAAGTAGATGTCACAGTGCTACCTTTCCAGACGCTAAAAAACAACAAGGAGTGTGTTATAATGATTAACAGAGCTACTTAGTAAACATAAACCTAAAAATATGTGTAAGAAAATTGTGTTTTGTTGTTAGTGATAGTTCGGGGGGGGAATGATGTCAGTAATCACCTGTTTATTACAACCCCAATTCCAAAAAAGGTTGTGTAAAATGTAAATAAAAACATGATTTTGCAAATAAAATAATAATAAAATGTTTAAACTGAAAATATATACAATTTTAAATTAAAGAATAGGGTCATTTTGAATTTGAAAGCTGCAATGTCTCAGAAAAGTTTAGACGAGGCAACAAAAGTCTGGAAAAAATGTTATTAAAATTAAACAGAGAAATATTTTGCAACTAATGAGGGTAATTGATACCAGGTCAGCCTGATTGGTATAAATAGTGTATCTTAAAAGTAATGATGGGCAGAGCTTCACCAATCTGTGAAAAACTGTGTCTACAAATTGTGGAACTATTTCATAGTAATATTTCTATCATAAAATTGCAAAACAGTTGAATATTTCATAATTTACAGTACATACCATCAATAAAAGTTTCAAAGAATCTGGTGAAATCTCTTTGCACAAAGCACAAGGGCGAAAATCAATAGTATGACTTCGTAGTAGAAGAGTCCAGGTGCTGAACCAGCCTGCCTGCAGTCTAAACCTTTCACCATTTGAAAATATTTGGTGCATCATGCAACAAAAAACACAACAAATGACACCAAGAACTGTTAAGCAGGTAGAGTTCTGTATCAGACACATATGGGACAACATTCCTCTCCCAAAACTTCAACAGCAGGTCTCCTCAGTTCCCAGATGTATACAGACAGAAGACATGAAGCTACACAGTGGAAAATGTGGTCCTGCCCCAACCTTTTTGAGACTTGTTGCAGCCATCAAATTCAAAAATACATTTTCCCCCTTAGAATGGTATATACCCTTTGTTTTATCAATAGAATTCATGAGAGCTGCAAATCATTGTACATCTGATTTGTGTTCTCACAGCAAATGTAATCACGCTGTCCTTTTTAAAGCTTCACTGTACTTATAATAATTGTTATTAAAATACTGAATGATTTTTAAAAAAGACTGTCCATCCAGCTTTCGACTCATTAAAACTTCACACACATGCTCATATTTGGGCCACCCCCAGCTATTCACATAAAATATCTATTTCAATTACAGTTTACAATTCTGCACCCAATCAATATATTTGCAAATCAATACCAGGTACCCAAATGTTATTTAGCATTTAAGTCTGCATTATAGAGCCACATACAGTGAGGAAAATAATTATTTGAACATCCTGCTATTTTGCAAGTTCTCCAACTTAGAAATCATGGAGGGGTCTGAAATTGTCATCGTAGGTGCATGTCCACTGTGAGAGACATAATCTAAAAAAAAAATCCAGAAATCACAATATGATTTTTAAACTATTTATTTGTATGATACAGCTGCAAGTAAGTATTTAAACACCTGAGAAAGTCAATGTTAATATTTGGTACAGTAGCCTTTGTTTGCAATTACAGAGGTCAAACATTTCCTGTAGTTTTTCACCAGGTTTGCACACACTGCAGGAGGAATTTTGGCCCACTCCTCCACACAGATCTTCTCTAGATCAGTCAGGTTTCTGGCCTGTCGCTGAGAAACACGGAGTTTGAGCTCCCTCCAAAGATTCTCTATTGGGTTTAGGTCTGGAGACTGGCTAGGCCACGGCAGAGCCTTGATATGCTTCTTACAGAGCCACTCCTTGGTTATCCTGGCTGTGTGCTTCGGGTCATTGTCATGTTGGAAGACCCAGCCTCGACCCATCTTCAATGTTCTAACTGAGGGAAGGAGGTTGTTCCCCAAAATCACGCAATACATGGCCTCCGGTCAACCTCTCCTTAATACAGTGCAGTCGCCCTGTCCCATGTGCAGAAAAACACCCGCAAAGCATGATGCTACCACCCCCATGCTTTACAGTAGGGATGGTGTTCTTGAGATCGTACTCATCATTCTTCTTCCTTCAAACACGTTTAGTGGAATAATGACGAAAAAGATCTATTTTGGTCTCATCTGACCACATGACTTTCTCCCATGACTCCTCTGGATCATCCAAATGGTCATTGGCAAACTTAAGACGTGCCTGGACATGTGCTGGTTTAAGCAGGGGAACCTTCCGTGCCATGCATGATTTCAAACCATGACGTCTTAGTGTATTACCAACAGTAACCTTGGAAACGGTGGTCCCAGCTCTTTTCAGGTCATTGACCAGCTCCTCCCGTGTAGTTCTGGGCTGATTTCTCACCTTCCTTAGGATCATTGAGACCCCACGAGGTGAGATCTTGCATGAAGCCCCAGTCCGAGGGAGATTTACAGTCATGTTTAGCTTCTTCCATTTTCTAATGATTGCTCCAACAGTGGACTTTTTTCACCAAGCTGCTTGGCAATTTCCCCATAGCCCTTTCCAGCCTTGTGGAGGTGTACAATTTTGTCTCTAGTGTCTTTGGACAGCTCTTTGGTCTTGGCCATGTTAGTAGTTGGATTCTTACTGATTGTATGGGGTGGACAGGTGTCTTTATGCAGCTAACGACCTCAAACAGGTGCATCTAATTTATAATAATAATAATAATAATTGTAGTGGAGGTGGACATTTTAAAGGCAGACTAACAGGTCTTTGAGGGTCAGAATTCTAGCTGATAGACAGGTGTTCAAATACTTATTTGCAGCTGTATCATACAAATAAATAGTTTAAAAATCATATTGTGATTTCTGGATTTTTTCTTTTTAGATTATGTCTCTCACAGTGGACATGCACCTACGAGGACAATTTCAGACCCCTCCATGATTTCTAAGTGGAAGAACTTACAAAATAGCAGGGTGTTGAAATATTTATTTTTCTCACTGTATTTGCCACATGCCCAGAAATCATGCCAGTTCCACCACCTAAAAAAATGGCTTGGAAGGACCATCTTAGCATGGGGCTTTTTAAGTGATTCCTGTTAGAAATTAATGTGCACTGTTAATAACTGTTAACACCACACACACAATTCCCTCGGTCTGGGTTAAACAACATAAGTATTGCCCTGGGCCTCTGTTACACCACTTAAGACAACCCATCTTCAGTCTATAAAAAATATATATATATTAAATTTAACAGTGTATTGGTAACTGAATAAATCCTTGTGATGAAGTGAAATCCAAAAACACCAGTGTGTTTGTTGTTCATGAACTGGATAGTCAAAAAGCAAGCTCACTGATGATCTTTCAGAAAACAAGTCAAATACGGAATAAAAGTGCAATTTCATTGTAATGCAGTGAATCCAATGTGTGGGGGTATTTTTTTTTTTTATTAAGACAATACAAATAAACATGTAAGGGACTATTTTACAAGGCATGTCACAGTTTTGTCATTGGTATGTGCAGGTTATTCCAAGGTCCCATCCACAGTTCTTCCTCGTCGGACTGTGTGCGGTCACTGTGCGACCCTGCAGTTTCCATCCCCTCTGCATTATCTACAGTGGACTCCTGCTCGTCCGCATTTTGTGTTATTTCAGATCTGGCTGTTGCCACATTATATTTGCAAGCTATGCTTTCTGGTCCTATAGAGCTGGAGGCCAGGGACCCACTCGAGGGCCTGGTGTTAATGTTCTGCTCGCCCGCAGTGGCACCCAAGGCACCGGGGCTGTTCAGAGGAACTCTTTCCTCTTGAGTCACAGCCAATTTGTCCAGTTTTTTGAAATGCTTTCCAAGTCGGACAGGAGAGCTGAATTTGATATTGGTAGTGTGGGCTGCTCTCCGAGTTCGTATGATGGAGCCGTTTTGAGCCAAGTAGACACTGCCGTTGATGTTACTGTGGCTGTTTACGTTGGACAGCCGGTTTCGGTGGGACTCTGGAGCGCTATCATCACCTGTTGAACTTGTCTCGTACTCACGATCCACCACCAACTTGATTCTCTTCTTTCTAGCAAGCTGTTGGAGTTAAAGCACAAAAATAGAATGTGATCAGTCCATGACAAAAAACATGCTGACCCAAGAAACATGTATGGTGTAATCCAAAAAAGACATACTGTACAACCAAGACCACCCTGAGAAATTTTACGGATTCCACAGCTAGTGGCAAGTGATTTGTTTAAAAGCCTTAATATCAGAAAATCAGATTTTGTTCAGCAGGCTAGTGAGTTAAAATTAATAATTAAAATACAATTGTGACCAATTGCATGTGGTTTGCAATCCGGCTTAATGAACAAAACCTTTATTCAGCACATAAACTAGTGAAAGAAGAAGACTGCAGAAATGAGAATGCACAATTAGAAAAGTTAGAAACATAGAGCATAGGTTCTGAAGAAAAAAACACATCAATCCATTGAAGATGCACTAACAAGCCATGCAAGTCAGGAGAAAAAGGGCACATCTTCGCTTACTGAGAAGGCACCAAGCCAGTTTAGTCCGTTGAAACAGTATCGTTGGTTTTAGTATCTTTTGAATCTTCTTTGTCGTCTTCCTGACTTCCAGGTCTATTTAAAGACCCCTGAAATTTGCTGCAAAGGCTACTCCTGAGCGATCCTGAAGATGTCATTTCCTCTTCTTCAGCTATAGGTTGGAGATTAACTTTGTCTGTGGTGCCTCGCATATCATTTGTGCCTGTTAATGAGCTGCTTTTACTTTCACTTTTATAATCCTTGTCCTGTTCTTGACCCAGCTTTGTATTATTGTTTCTGGACTCATCTTCCTTTCGATTCTCTTCATTCTTGATATACATGGTGTCTTCAGACATTCTAAACTTGCTGCGTGTAAAGTTGAAGCCTACTGTAGAACTGATTTCTGCTATGCAGGATGAAAATTGAGGTTTATAAGACTGTTTATTATTCATTGTCTGCAAAATAGACCTCACAAACTTCTGGGTTCCAGTGACTTTGCAATGTGACTCTGACAAATCTTCAGTCTCAGCCTCTTCCTCAATTTTAGAAACATTCTCATCCGCTGACCCTTTATCACTGTCTGACTCTTCTGCTGTCTCTGACTTGCTCTCAGAATCACTCTTAGTCTCTGTCTCAGAGTCTTGCTCTGTAGATGCTTTGGATTCACCTTCAAAATCATCTCGCTCTGTAGGTGTGTTGGACTCACCTTCAGACTCCTCTTGTTCAATCTCAGAACTGCTCTCGCTGCTTGACTCCTCAGATTTTTCTTGCTCTTTGTCTGAATCAAAGTTGGTCATATATGCCACATTATTTGGAATGGTATAAGGATTTTGGTATGATACAGTGAATCTGTCCAAATAAGGATCCAGAAAAGCACTTTTATTCACACTTTCTACCGCATGCTCGGATTGTTGACTGCTGCTAGCAAAACCATAGGGATACCTTTCCAAATTACTGCTTTCCTGAGTAGCCTGTGTCTTTCCATCAACTGGGCTATCTCTGTTTTTGCTTGTGTTGCTCTGACATTTGTTTTGAGTGTCAAGCTGATTGGAGAATTGTTTATCTTCTGTGGTTTTTCCTTCTTTTGTCTGAAAGTGGATACCACCGATGACCATACCACTCTCCGAACTGTCAGAGCCTTGAGTCGGTTGAGTGGGCTCTACACGCTTTTCTTTATCAACCATTGGGAATATTCGATTCTTCTTCCATGGTGGGTAAAAAGGCACTGGTGGGCCGGGGGCCTTGCTTGCAATAAGCAGTCTGTTGAGTTTCATCGCTGCTTTTAGACTGATCATAGGATTTGAGCTGTGAAAGAACGTAGTATGTCTTGCTGGGTAAGGCTGGGTTTGCTGTGGTCTGGGCATCTGACCTTGTAGAAACCATTTAGAAGCTCTGTGCAGACTCTGAACCTGAGGCAGCCTTTTAGTCTGAATGGAAACCTGTTACAGTCCAAACATCTATTAATTTTATATTTTATAATTTATATATGTGTGGCCTACAACTTTGGCATGTGCAGAATAAAAATAAAGTTTTTGATACCTCTCCTTCTGATTCATGAGGACTGTAATAATAGCTGCCATCATCCTCGACGATCACCTCACCGTACTCGTCATACGTTCCTGCCGGAGATATCAGCTTTCTTCGACTGCCATAATGAGGCAAGTCATATCTAAAAGACATATAATACACACACAAATTTATCCTACAACCCTTGTGAGGACTAAAAGCAAAAGGAATTTTTTTGCCTTCTGTGCCGAACCAAACCTCTTTTGTTTAATAAATTTGGTCCACACCAAAATACAAGACACGAATGCAAACACAAAGTGACAAACATACCTGTGGGCATGCACAAAAAATAATTACAATGCTGTTGAATGTGCAGCACCTCTAGACATTTCAGCCTGTAATATTTGCATTGCTAATGTGTCGACATGGCACAATAACAAGTAAACAGCTAAAGGCTTACTGAGAACCATGTCCACAAACAGTTATTGCTTATGATGGTTAGTTATGATATTCCTTCTTTGAATAAAACTAGTGCTGTCAAAATGAACATGTTAAGGATGGGCTAATGCAAATTCATTGCTGTTTGACCATTTTTATTAAAAATATAAATAAATATATTTAATAAATAACACATTTATTCATGGAACAGACAGAAAAAAAACCCCAAATTTTTTATCAATAAACATTTGTTTTACTGATGAGTCAAGTCTTGAATCAAGCACCAAAATCTGCTATGATGCACACATCCAGCAATTGAAACTGTCCATGTGGAAACATAGCAAAAGTTTGATTTTCTGTGTCCTTTTACAAGAAAGTGTTGAGTCTGGTTTCACTAATAATAAACATATATTTGCATAAAGCATCCATATTTGTCCATGCCCATGTTGATTGGAGTTTAATAAACTGGAAATGTATTAATTGAAGGTACATTTAGTACAGATAAAAATGAGATTGAGTTGTGATTAATCACGAGTCAACTCATGACAATCAAGCGATTAAATTGGATCAAAAATTTTAATCGATTGACCGCCCTAATAAAAACCTTTGTATGTACTTTCTCTGCCATCATTATGGTCAAGTTTATGGCAAAGAAATTGGCACGCTTACACACTTACTAAGCAGGCACAAACAAGCTCTGATTAAAATCAAATTCTGCTAAGAATAATGAGATTTTCACATTGCTCTCCTGTGTTCTGATGCCTGTTACCCTGTAGGGGCAGTGTGAATTTACTCTTTAGAGGGCAATCTTTTCAGGGTAATGTGAAGGACGCTATGAATATATTCATTCATTTTTCAGTTCCAGATGAATTACAGAAAGTGGCATAATAGTGCAAAAGATCAATACACAATGAATTAAATGCCATTATTTGAAGGACGAAAAAAAAAAGGAATGATGTGATTTCACATATGCCTTCATTTCATTTAAGGGGATTTTAAGGAAAACTTTCACAGTTTTAATTACTAGCATTTGATTTGATTGTTGTCTCCTTTTCTTTTCTCCAGGGATATGCCAAATAGCATCTTATTGTACTTTGCTCTGAGAAGAATTCGCTTGGCTATTGCCCAAAATGGAGATGCCAGTGGCAGTGTGAGATAAGTAGCAGAATTTTTAATTCCTGGGTAAACTGAAGCAGGCTTATCAAACCTACAGTTCATGTATTCCAAGGAACACTTCAGCTTGAGTTCCATTGTTGAGATGATGGCTGTGTGGAGCATGGGATATTGAATGAGCACACTTGGGTATGAGAGCATGATGAACACACACTCACCCGTGGTCATAATTATAGTAATCCTGTGTATAATAGTCTTGCCCTGGGTCGATGCCTGACTCCATTGATAGCTCCTGTGGCCAGAGAGAAAGTCATTACTCAGCATATGCATGGGAGAAGAGAGGCAGGAAAGTTAAATGCCAGCTTACACATAAATGTACATACATAAATCTAAAACCTTTCCGTTCAAAGAGAGATGGACAGGCATAATACAGTGCCCTACACAATATATATATATACACACACACACACACACACACACACACACACACATACATACACACCCATTTGAAACACCTGTACGTCTGCTCAGTCATGGAATTATACACTCAGCCAACTGTGTGGCAACAGCTCAATATATAAAATCATGAAGCTATCAGTCAAAAATTTCATTAAATGTAAATATCAAAGATCATAATAGGGAAAAAACGGTCATCTCAGTCTCTATAGCTTGGCTGTTTGTGCCGGAGTGTTTCAGAGTGTTTTAGAAAGTGCTGATTTGGGGTGTTTTGTATAAAAATCTCTCGATGCACACAGAATGGTAATATAAATTCAGTGACAGGCAATTATTGTTGAAAAAAGAGGTCAGAAGACAATGAAATACTATGACAAATAAAATAACTTTTCTTTGTAACTTTGATGAGTGAAAAAGCATCTTAAAATAGACAACATATCAAATTTTGAGAGGGGTGGGGCCTTAACCCATCTTATCAATTTCTGTCTGCCAAGAACAGAAAGTTGAAGACACTCTGAACCTGGACAGCTGCAAATAAAAATAAAAGATTGGAAGCCTGGTCTTTACTATTTTCTAAATATCTTGACCTATAGCTAAATGATTGCATGCATTACACTGCTGCCATAAAACGGATAATTGCCATAAATGTGCAAATGTATTTGGGTGTACAAATTCACAAATGGACAGATGTACAGAGGATATAAGTTTGAAAGTAACAAAGTATTATAGTTCTGTTTAAAATAAGAGGAAAAAGTACCTCAGGCCTTAAGAGAGAGGGTCTAAGCAACTGTTGTTGCTAGAAAAGAGCCATCAGGAAATCACAGCAGAAATAAATAAATAGAGGAATGGAGAAATATTACACTTTAGCACCAAAGAGCAAATTACAAAGAAAAGGTCGAGAATAGCTCTGAAAAGCAAAGAGCAGTCAATTGTTGCATTAAATGAGATGTCTGTATATAATAAGGATGACTTATGCAGAATTTGTATTGCCTACAAGTTAGTGAAGGAAAGCTGTATTTTTATAGTTTAATTTTATAGTCAAGGCAAATATTGACATACCCAACTGACAGCAATATTAAATATACCTGTTTATAAAAAAAACAGCAAAGACTGATGCTAGCATAGTGAATATCTGGCTCCAAAATCATTTCATCATGCCACATCCACTGATAAAAGTCATAGTTAATGAAAGTGAAGATTGAACATTTTTTCAATATAATTTATATTAAAAGGAAAAGTACATACCTCTTGATGTCCATACCCTCTCCTATGGGGAGATAACAGGATATCAGTCAAATGATCAGAGACAGTCTTCTTTTGTTTATTTATTTTTGCAGATTTAAATTCATGAGTCAATTTGCAATGGTTACAAAATATTATTTCCTTATGTAGTATAAAGGAATATTTGATTTATTGCCCCACTTTATTACCAAGAATTTCTCAATTTCTTTTTTCATACACATCGAAAGTGAAGAAAATGAAAAATGTGAAATGCTGGATGTTGTAGAGATGAAGAAACAATTCAACAAAGGATTTTTAACTACACAAACTATACTACATAAAACTGTTGTATCAATATTTCTATCAGGTTTCTTAAAGGTTTCACATGAATATTTCTGAAAGGTACTTGGAAGTAACTATAGTTCAAGTATTTTGTAGTGCCAGTTCTGGGTTTTCAGAGACATCTGCTGGCTGTACTTCATTTAATGACAGTAGGATGTGATAGCTATACATTGTCTAAAACTAAAAGAATGACATACCTGCTTCTGAGATAGAGCAAGATAAAACAGTTAATCTCAGCAAGGACACACTGCACCTATGCATGTACATGTAGAAGATTAACACAATGGCAGCTTTTAGTAGACTTCAATATCTCCAAACTAAGTGATCTGCAAGAGTTTACACCGACACAAACAGGGGAGAAGAGATAGAAAGCAGCATCTCTTTTAGTCTGCAAAAGCTCCTCACAAATGCATGGTGAATTAAAGTTCTGTTTGTTTAGCTGATCAGCAGGAACAAATTAGCACTGTTGTTCTCCGGAGGAGTAATGAGGAATTCAAATTAAGATTTATGACTTAACAATAATCTATGACTTTCAGGGGAAGTCACACCTCAAATGTTCTCCTGGAGGGACTTTTTTTTGTGGATAGCTCTGTATATTCAAGTATTGTTGAGTGAATTCACATCATATGCTAGGCTCTCTTAAGCCTGATTTAAAGAAATCAGATTTAACTGTTAACAAATAGTCCATCTATCACTGATTTTGGATAAAGCACACATCCACATATTTGGTTGCACACAGTCATCACTGCTACTTTGATTTGGTTGTCTTCATCCTGGTTGTTCTGCACTTTAAGATGCAATAAAAAAAAAAGATCTCTCCTCAGGAGAGAATAAATTCTTAAGAGTGCAACGTGATATAATGGCTGGATGGCGGGTGAAGTGTGGGCGGAAAGCATTCATGCGCAGAGTATTATATCAAAATTAAAACATCATCATCATCAACATCATCAGTTTCTTTTCTATTTTACTTTTTAGTTATAATAGTGTTCAAGCACAACCATCAAAGAAGATATGCAACAGTGATGGATGAGGGTCACATATTCACAAAAGCTGAAATAATCAGCCGTGATGTGAGATCAATCCATTAACAGAGCACTAATTAAAGCTGGGATTAAGAAGACACTGGCTGAATCGAATGCATTTGAAAGTTGAGACAGAAACCACCAGGCCAGACATGGACACACATGATGGATCGCATCTGTAATTAAAGCTACTCATGTTCAGAATCGACAGCCCGACTGCCATCTGTAGCTTTTTTACCATGGAGACAAGAGTGGACTAGACGAGACGACTTCTGTGTCATTTATGCTACATTTTTCAGTCAGTAGGAACCATGTGTGAACTACTGGACATGTACCTTTGGCTAATCATATCCATCATTCTAAATAAATTAGTGGGATATTAAAGACATTTGGCCTGTGCACAAGCCATATGACACTGGTTAAAATCCTCTGCATAATACAGTACATGAGGCTGCAAAAGAATGGAGGCTGTGCTAATGTAGAAAGAGGCACGTTTGGAGAGAAAGTGTTTGCTGGAAACTTGAATTATTTTCTGCCTTATTTTTCTTACAGTATGTCTGCCTAATAAAGAAATGTAAACATAAGCAAATCAAAAAAGGTTGAGACAACAGCATTGCACTCAGCGCAAAAAGTTTTACACAGAATATTTATTTAATTCAGCTAAAGTATTATTATTTTCTTTAGATGTATGAGACAAAATGAAAAGTGCAATAGACAATACACAAGTCTCTCAGCCAATTTTGGCTCATTTGCATTTAAATAATCCAATTGTGTAGATGATTAAATCTAAATCAAGAAATAGAAATACTGTTTTTTAAAGATTTTGCTTGACAAAATGATGTGTCGAAGAAAACTCAGAGAGAAGGATGTTGTAAAGAGAGAAATGAGTAACAGAGAATGATATGTAAAGAGTCACAGTATGGTGGATTGAGATGGGAAACATTTTTCTAGCTCTTCCACCACAGAAGTTATAGTTGGGTTGTTGTGCTTGTCTGCCTCCTGGGTACATTCCACCTCTGGCTCGCCTGCCTCAGACACCTCAGGGACTTGTGACTTCGGTGTCTTCTTTAGAGGTTGCTTCTGTTTGTCTATTTGACTGTACATGTTGGCAACAGATTTCTCTATCCCAGCTATGTTCCTAATGTTCTTAAGGATCCCTTTAAGTTCTTTTTTGGAAGGCTCAGGTTCTGCTGAAGGGGAAGGTGGAGGAGGACGTGAGGACACGGGCCGAAGAGATGACACCAAGGGTAGGGGTGGAAGGACAAGGGCCAAGGCAGGCTTTGAACAAGGGCCAACAGGGGAAGAAGGAGATGGCAAAGGAGGTGGAGGTGGAGGAGGTGGTGGTTGGGGATAAGGATGAGTATGAGCTGGTGGAGGAAATGAGAAAGAAGGCAGAGGAGGAGGAGGAGAATAAATGATAGTAGGGCTTGAACTAGGAGAAGGAGGCGGAGATGAGAGATTTGGTCGTGCTATTGGTGGGGGAGGTGCAGGTATATCTGGAGGGTCTGGAATGATCTCCACATTAACCTCATAGGTTTCCTCGCCAACATAAGCAGACAAGCTGACATATTTCTGGAGGCCAGGTGGAGTGGGTTTGTGGCTGGGTGGTGGTGTAGCTTCACTTTGGGTGACTATGATGGTTGGAGCAGAGCTATTGTTCTCTTTGTCTACCACAATGGACTTCGGTGGCTCAGAAAAGGGCAGCAGATATTCAGATGACAATGAACCCTGAGAGTCTACCCGCTGCCTTTGCTTTGTTTCTTGCTGGGCTTGTTCCTCAAACTGCCGGGCCTGCTCCTTAACTGTCAGTTTAAACTCAGGACCCTTCTCTGATTCCTTTACCCCTTGAACTTTGCTTTCCTTAAGCTCTGACTTGAACAGGGGTAGTTTCCATTGCCTGGGGTCTGTCACCACTTGTCGTATACAAGAGCTCTCACTGTCCTCACACTTGTGTAGCCTGGAGGGCAGTGTCCTCGAATGGAAGGGAAGTGCAGAGCTCTTCAGACTCTTGAAACCAGGCGATTGCAGCCACAGTAGGGACCCAAGGTGCTGATTTTTCCCCATATGAGCTTGACTGCTGATGTTCCCATCATCGTGGTAAAGTGGATTGGTGGTGGTCAGGGGGTTCTCATCTGAAAGAAAGGTGATGTTGCTCTCAGAGCGGGGGAGCTTCTTGAGTAGGGCCCCATTGGCTGTGGATTGCTTGTGTGCTGCAATGGCATGTGATGCAAATGAACTGATGAGTTGTTGGCGGTCTGCCTCTTCTAAAGCACCCCTTTTAGCCCTGTTCTCATTATGTTGAAACGGGGGACAGAGATATATGTTTGATGAGAGGAACAAGTCAGCAAGAATGAAGAATGATAAGGTAGAAGGAGCCTACTATGCAACTAAGGCTGTGCACTTCAGTATACATGTAAAATAATAAGAAAAGGACCTTGAATCAAGAAAGCATATACTAGCAAACTAGTTCATCAGAAGTTTAAAAAGCAGAATTGTACTAATACAGATTGGGCAGTGGCTACCAGTGGATCAATAGACATGGTGCATACTGTGAGGAAATGATTAACTTCACTATGGAATAAGCCACAAGGACAAATATCTAAGAAGCATATGCAGCACTATGGAGCACCTACAAAATCTGGAATCTATTATAAAAAGCAATAATGTCTACTTACTTGGACCTGATTTTCAAGAAAAGGAAGAAATGACAAACAGAAAAGAGGGAACATTGAATGCGGAGTTGAGAAGTATATAACCATAAGAGGACAACGTGATCGAGATATTTCATTTGAATTACTGCAGGCTAAATTTGCTAGAATATTAACAAAAACAACCACTATAATAGTCACAATGCCTCTCCAAAAATGTATTTAATGCAATATATTAGTTGTAAGAAACCTATGGGGTTTTCTTTTTTCCCCCTTTGGTAACATCAAATAGGCCTGAACAGAATGGACACATTGGTTTCTGAACAATATGATACCAACTGAATCAAACAATCACACTTCAGATATAAGTGGGCAAACGGTTATTGTTTTAACTGCTAAGTGCACAGGTAATATATAAACGTCCCCAATCCCCTCTGCCTCAAATCTTTGATATGTCTTTCTACTGTATCTATCTTGTAGATCCTTGTATTTCCCTAATTATAGCACAGTTAATTTCAATGCATTTTTTTTTATTAAAATTTGCATCATTTTTATAGTGCCAATGAATATGCATTACCATGTAATTTTAATAAAAATGTACATTTAAAAAAAGATTGTTTTGTTTGAATAGGAAATTTCCATTATGTTAATTCAGACCCATCCTGTAGTCACTTGTCAGGTCCGAAGTGCGATCGAATTCATAGAGCGATATTTTAGATTACTCAAGAGCGTGTTTGACAGCATTAAGTGTTTAAAGCATTTCAATTGCAAAACACAAAGTTTTATGGAGAATTCACAGGACAGACAAAGTGCTTTAACCAGCATGATTAATGTTGGTGTTCTGTGTATAATTATAAACTGGTTGTCAAATGGTTCTAAAATATAAAACCAATTCTTGAGAGATCTTTTAAGATCATAAAAAAAAATTAATAAATAATTTAAAAACTTACATGGTGTTGTCGCCTAGTTCCTCGTACAGATTGCTAGCAGCAATGCCTCCAGGTTTGCCAGCTGGGAGAGCCATTTGGATCCTGGCGGTTTTGGCACATTCAGCCTGTCGTCTTTAGTTGTTGGATTTAACAAGATACATACAAATTTATAGCATTAGCTAAATCTTGAAAATGGGGCGAATTTGGTATACATGCATTCCAGAAATAAATAATGCATGCAGCGTTCATGAGCACATTCCTTATTTATCATCTCAGTGAGCAATACTTAGCAGTTGGTTTATGGGAAAATAGTCAAATCTGAAGTCATAAATTTATGTGTTAATGCACATTTGGGTACTTACTCTTTAAATCTGGAGATAATGCATAGTGGGACGTGGGGAAAAAAAAGAAATAAAAGACAAAGAAAAAAAAAACACAGTAAGCCACTTGGCAGAGGATTATCATGCAACAAGCCCTTACTGCAGTAAATTTTAGTGACATAGATGCAGGAGGCATCAGGGATTTTCTCTCTCTAGTTATGATGTTTTATACAGCTCCCTCATAAAAGAGATGGCTCTTAGAGGAGAACACTTATCTCCTGTGTTCCGTTCACTCCACCCCTTTACCCAAACACAACCTCCATCATTCATTCACTCTGTACAGAGCAAAATATCTTTCTTACAGCAACAAACAGGTTCTCTGCTCTGTCTCAAGTAGCAGTAATGAATCTGCTTTCACAAGAAATACACTGAATATCAGGTTGGCTTGCTACGATGTTTCCATGGTGAATTGGAGAGAAAAGGTTCTATGCATTTTGTGTTCAATCTTGGCAACCCACTACTAAAGTTTCTTAGGAATAAAAATGCCCTGGGTTAAAACGGGAAGGTACTATTATACAGTCTGCTTCAGAGTTATTGGCTTAGAAACTTAATTAGTTCGATTTCACACTGAAACTAACCTTCAACTCAAAGTCAAACTTTATTATTTTACACAAAACCAAGTAATCAGCAAAAACTCTTCTTGCCACTAGAACAGGAATGAATCTTCACCTATAATGCTTGACAAGATTGGAGAAGACAGACCACTCCTCAATATATAATCTCTCCAGGGTATTAGGTCTTCCCTTATAGACCCCTTTTTAGCTCAGCCCATAGGGCTTCATTAGTGTTTGACCGAACAGACTGTGATAGCCATGTCAGATGGTTGATTCTTTTCGCAATGAACCATTTTGTGTGGATTTGGATGGATGTCTGGGATCGCTGCCTCGTGGGATTGATAAAACTATTACCCAATTGTAGCTTGTTGGTAAAAGAGGTGAGATTTTAATTTCCAAATCTCTTAGCACTCAATGGATTTAATGACACTTTATATTGTAACAAGGTTCCTGTTTTAGTTGGAGGTGAAACAGCCTTGCAACATCACAACACCTTCATTAACACCTCCACCATACTTTACGGTAGAGATTCTCCCTTATTCACTTATTCCAAAACCCACTTTGAGTTCCCACAAACATTCCAAGCTCAAGCAGTGTTCACTAAACCCAACTAACTTATATTTAGGGTTAGATGAAAGAAAGGCTTTTTTTCTGGCATGCATTCCAAATTGACTCGTTGACCCCAAAACACTGCCTTTGGATCCTTTGGATATTCTTTTTTTTTATCTCACTTCCAATAGGGGTAAAATACACTGGACACTTCTTGGCAGGTTAATTACAGCCAAACAATGAATAAGGGGAGTCTCAGGAATCTAGCAATTGCCAGATTTAAGCTGTTTTTGTCAACACAGTTTTGTCGTTTTAATTTAATTGTGACTAATACACACTAATCTTCCCTATGTTGATAAATAACTAATAGAATTTTGCCTGTGTACCCTCATGTTTACTTCAGTGTAATAGGAAGTTATTTGGACTAGAGACTAACAAGGTGTTCAAGATAGTCAAAAAACAATATTAGTACTAACTGTTGATATAGAAGAAAAACACAATAAAAAAAGAACATTAGTTTATCATATAATTTTGATATAAAAAGATATGGACTGGGTCAGTGGGATAGAGCATTAGCATTATTTACTTAAGCGTACTCACTGTCGATATGTGATGATGACAATAACAATAGCAGGGAGGCAGAAAACAATGATGATAACAGCGAGGGCCAGCAGTGCTCCTTCCGTGTAGCCCAATGACTGCACTGCTTTCTTCACTGTCTGCACCAAGTCGGGTGTGCGGATCTCCAGGATGCGTCCTCCCCGGCCCAAGTATGGCTGGAACTCCTTATTAATGTCCAGTAACTTTCCATCCAGAAACCTGAAAGAGCATAAATAATAACTGCAAACGGATAGAAAGCATGTGGAAGATGCTTATACTTGTCCATCAATAAATCAAGTGAACCGTTTGGACCATGGATACTTTATCATCTTCTGATTCACATGCTTTATCATACACAGAATTCAGTCTGTCAGACAGCATAAGAAACTTGTCAGGTTTTAAGGCTGCACTATATCTTACTTGGAGTCCTTGAAGATTCCAGAGTATGCCACACCAAGCCTAAAAAAAATGCTTTTTAATGGCTGTTATGCTACACTTTGTTTAGCAAAGAGCAAATTGTTGCTGTCACCATGTACATGCACATTTTTTTTTATAAGCAAGTAAAAAGAGAATGAAAAAAAATAAGGCCTCTTAATGTGCTTGTGCCTGACTTGAAAACTTAGTGGAGATTTGTAACCTATTTAAGTCTAACTCCAAAAACCCTGTAAGCGTATATTTGGTTGTCATTTTAGCTAGCTGAGGTTGTTAGGGGAGGGTGGGGGGCAAGAAGTGTCTTCAGGAAAGAGCAGTCACTGCTTGTCAAAAGGTTGAATGACATAACTGGGGCTGGCATCATGAAAGGGTACAACAATGAGAAGTCTTTTCAGGGAAGAATGAGGGCACCTTGCGGGTGCTCAAAGCTGGGGTGAAGAAAAAGGCCAGGTCAGTCGAATGTAGGTAAGGTTGTAGGAACTGAAGAGACTGGGAATAAAGAATAATGGAAGTAGGGGTTGGAGATAAACATCAAGAGGCTTACTTGAACAACTCCTGCCTAGAGAGAGCCCTGTTGGTCAGGGGGTCGATGGCATACACCATGAGGTCTGAACTAGAATAATCTTCCTGATCGTAGCTTTCTCCATATCGCCGTGGCCCAATGGATTCCACCACTACCTTGGAACCTGGGACCTGGTCCTGAACATAATGCTCCAGGATACTGCAAAGGAAAAAATATATAGACTTTAAGTATAGCATAGGATTTTTTTTTTATTAATTTACCAATAAACTGGATTAGCTAATTCAAAATAAAACGGTGGCACAACCTATATTCAGATTTCAAACCACTACAGATGTAGAGAATGCGGAACATGGACGTGATCGCCACTGTTTTAGCCAATGATCCAATCTTTCGGCTTCTCCCTTTAGGGGTTGCCACAGCGGACCATCCGCATGTTTGATTTGGCACATGTTTTTTTTAACGCTGGATGCCCTCCCTAACGCAACCCTCCCCATTTATCCGGGCTTGGGACCGAATAGAATACACATACATACAACCTGTAGCAGGAAGCATGAGAAAGCATTCTGTGTTCAACATGCACCAGTAAACAAGCAGCAAAATTTAGTGTCCACATTAGAAACAGGGAGGTAAATAATGCTAATTGATTTCTCAATTTGGATATTGGGAAATATGAGTAATAAAAAGAGCTCAAATATCCTACCTTATATACACACCAGGTTTCTTCCTTGGATATTTACATTTCTTAAAAAATATGTAGAATTTGATGGGTAAAATTTGATTAGTTTGGAAAGAGAGAGGTTGATAATATAAGACTTGAATCTGTGACTTGATTCGATGTTCTGAACCTGTCTCAAATATCTATCTATCTATCTATCTATCTATCTATCTATCTATCTATCTATCTATCTATCTATCTATCTATCTATCTATCTATCTATCTATCTATCTATCTATCTATCTATCTATCTATCTATCCATCCATCTATATACATACATAGAGAGAGAGAGAGAGAGAGAGAGAGAGAGAGAGAGAGAGAGAGAGAGAGAGAGAGAGAGATTTTATTTATTTATTTTTTGTCACACTTTATGTGGGACATAGGGATAGCTGTATATAGAAGTGTATTTGAGTGTGTTTATTTGGGTGACATAAAAGAAGAATGGATATATAGAGTTCCAATGGTGAGAAACAGCACATTGGACTGAGAGGTCAGGTAACTCAAAATAACAGAGTGACTGTCACATTTGTGGACATGAACGTGTGTGGTACATTGAATTTTCTCACTGCCACCTTCCTTGGAGACACCTTTCCATCATGTCTTGCTGTCCTCCAAACACAATGTCTGGCAAGTAAAGTGGTAAGGCTCCATCCTGTTTGATAAGCTATCAAAACACACAAATCCCGTCCAATACCGGTCATGTGTAAACAAAAGGAAATAAGAATCAAAGAAAAAGAGGAAGAGTGACTGGTGAATGCTTTGGCTATATCCATTAGGAGAAGCTAAAGTAAGTCTGCTTTGGCTTTTTCTCTTTTTAGGGAACTGGGCCACAGCAGGAGGTCTGCTTCAGAGACGTGTGCGGCTGAAAGAATCAAACGGCTGAATGATTCGTTCTATGCATGAAAACAACTATGCCACACCCGTACCAGCTGCACCCAAGGGGCTCGGCTTGGAAACATGCTGACCCTTTCATTTTTTATTTCCATATTACAAGTATAATCTGCTTTCGGGTGATGCCTGGTACACCTTCATTCGAGGGAGAATAATACGTTTAGCCATTTATCTTTGTCTGGGTGATGGGGAAGGAGGAGATGCCTTTACCCAATCAGCTGCTCCTTGTTCTGCTCCACCACAGTCGGGGGCACATTGGACACCACCACCTGCATATCCAGTTGATTGACCACGGACACCTGGGGAATGTAATGACTGAAGAATTATGATGTCAATAAAAGCTTGCAAGCCAAAAATGTCCGTGAAATTAAATCCAACATGTTCTGCCACTTAATATTCTTGCTTTAATAAAAACGCATTTCAAGATTTTAGGAGCTGCTTACAACAAATAAATACATTTAAATGTTAGGGAACTTTTGATTCCAATGACATTAATCTTAAACCGAGTTTTCTAGATGCTCTAGGATACTCTAACACTGATGTTAACAGTATGAGGACAATTTATTGACATACCTAACGTGTAATATCAATTGAATACTTCTAGAATGCTCTAATTACATGAGAACTATGTTTGTATAATACTACAAATGCATACATGCCTTATTTCCTAGTTTCTTAGGTTCACAACCCAATGTAAACTCTCCTCTTCCTTAAGTGTGTCCTTGTTTAATGGCTACAAGGACATAAAAAAGTAGGTCTGTCCTGACTCCATTTTGCTTCATTAAGCACCAGTTAATGGATCCAGTTTGCAGATACGTTACTGTTTAATTGCCCATTCACAAGACCTTCCAACTGGCATTCACTGGATTCCTTCTGGTGGACCGTTAAGAAGTGCAAATTCATTCACTTCGATCAGCCAAGGAACTGGCATACGGAGCTAAGCTCGGAAATTTTTTTTAGCTTAAATGGTATCTTGACAGGGTATCTGATCACAAATCAGTGTTGCTATTTATCAGCATTGGTCAAGTCTTGGATTGTATTACCTGGGTATAGAAATAAACCAACCCTATGCCATCTAATATAAGATTTTTGTCTTTGTAAAGGTAAAGTGATAAATGTCCAGCTTTCCAGAAAACAAGAACATAAAGCTTCAGTAAAAACACCAGAGTACCACTCTTGCATGCTTGGTTGCTTGCTCATGTCAATAACATAGCTGGAGCAATCAATAATGAGGAAAACAATCCTGACCTGGTGTTAACAATGCCACTGTTAGTAAAGTCAGCACTCACACTGTATGTGAGAAGAATACAGGCTAGATTCACAGTCTGTTTTGGGACTTTCACCACAAAATCACTGGTTTATTCAACAGGAACATTTGTACACCTGATTATTCATAGAGTCATCCTTTCAGCCATTCATCAGACAGCAACATAATGCATAAAACCATGTGTATAAAAGTCAAGGGCTTCAGTTCATGTTCACATCAAAAACCAGAGTTGGGGAAAAAGTGTGATTTCTGTGACTTTAACCTTGGCATGGTCATTCGTGTCAGTAGGGCTTGTTTGAGTATTTTACAAATCTCCTGGGATTTTTGCCCACAGTCTGTAGAGTTTACACAGAATAGTGCAAAAGTAAAAAAAAAAAAGTCTGGTCTAAGATGACAGACAGTCTATAGTAACTCAACTAAGCACTCTTTGCAACCACACTGTACAGAAAAGCATCCCAGAACACTCAAAAGATCAAACCTTGAGGTAGATGGACTACAGAAGCAATAGACCATATCAGGTTTCACTTCTGTCAGCCCACAACAAGAATGCAAGGTTATTATGAGAGCAGACTTACTCACATGGGATAGTTGAAGACTGTCCAGAAGACTGTTGAAGGTGATGTCTTTTTATTGTATGAGAAGATGCTTGTCTGCTCACCACAGTAGTAATGAGTGATTAGTTGAGGTATTATATTCCCGGTGGCAGCTCAGACCAGTAGGTTTATTCTCCTCTGATCTCTCTTATCTAGGAGATGTTTCCACCTACAGAACTGTTGCTCATGCAATGTTTTTTTGTTTACTGCACTGTTGTGTATAGACTTTAGGGACTGTGAACATTAGGCTCTTTATCTGTACATGAATTAATTTATGCATTATGCTGCCACACACACACACACACACACACACACACACACACACACACACACACACACACATATACATATATATACATACATTTTCCAGTGATGCTAGTTTTCCACTCTACTTTAACAGAGACACACTATAGCCACTAGTTCTAGCTATAGTATTTTTGTAAATGTGCCAGTTTTTTGGCCTGTTTAACATGTCGACCAAGAGATTGGTTGAACATATGCTTGTGCTTACCACACATAAGTAAGCAAGCAAATAAGTTATAAACAAGATCTAGGAGTATCTTTTTATCTTCAGAACAACCATGAGTTTCCACTAGATGTTTCATGTGATCTTCCTGCCAAGTGGTGGATGAAGACAGTTCTCTCCAGTCAGGTCTTGGCTGCATTTTCACACACGACTGACATGAGAAAGAGCAACTGTGCACCTTGATTTAATTTCATTTCTTTGAAGCTCCAGCACTTGAATATGAGTTATGAATAGTAAAACTTTTTTTTTTCTTCTAATTTGATATGTTTTAGAAGTACTAGCTAGTAACTAGCTTTTTTAGTTTTTGCATTTTCCACAGAAGTGTAGCTTCAACTCACTATACAATGCAATAATTCTCATATTTGCATTTATTGTGTTTTCTCATGTTGGTATGTCATACAGTAAAAAGTTGCCCAGTCAGGTTGTCTTTGTAGATTATGATTTTACAGTTCTCTGATGCAGCCAATGTGGATTGAAATGCAAAAAATGTCTAAAAACTATGCTTCAGATAAAAGATCTAGTGTACTATTAGGCTTAATCTGGGCAGAAAACTTTGTTTAATATTTAGTCAAACTCATTTAAAGATTTAAAAATGAATGAAGAGTCACAGGGAATTTAAATAATATTAATATACTGCTGGTAAGCCGGTATCGAGACAAATGAAGTTTTACAGTTTTCCTACCTTACCTACACTCCTTTTTTCCCCCCACGAGTCTTTTTTTCTCTCTGTGTTGCTCTTCTATCCATCACACTGGCTGTCTTTGTACTTCTTTCTTTCCCACTCTTGGTCCCTCTTTATAAAGAGCTCACTGGCATACTCACCACTACTTGCGCGCTGCTGCTCAGGCCCTCTCCATAATTGTCAGTGGCGACAACTTCGAATCTGAAGTAGGAGCGGCGCATGTTTCGGTACATGATGGCGGTCTTAATGACTCCAGTGTATGGTTCGATCACAAAGCTGTCCTTCCCTTCTGCTGTGGGAGGGATGACAAGTCGGTACTTCATGCCACTATAATTTCCTGTGTCTTTATCCAGAGCCTGGTTAAAAAAAAAAAAAAAAAACAGGCCAATGACATGTGAGATAAAAAGCAGGTCTAGCGATATAGCCCAACTACAGCTCCCACTCGAAGATTTGTAGGATGTTAGCTTTAGGATGACAGAGCTGTCACAAGCACACTGGTCTTCTCTGCACTGAGAATTCTTAGGGTTTTCTCTGCAGTGACAGTGATTTAGAAGCATTTTTATGTGTGTGGACTTGCGAGTGTGTTTTTCTGGTAGCACTATCCAGACAGATAGCTCTGGCTGTTTCCAAATCCGAATATTGTCACCCAATGTTAAGGTCAGCCGTGTGGGGTTCAAAAGCAGACTTAGTACTTAGGCTTCGTGTCTGGCATTTTTATTACCACTGCGAAGGAAAAAAAAAAGTCAAATCGAACAGTCTCTCACAGATCGAACACAAATATCTAGCACAACATGTGAACTTTTTGCTAGCTAGGAACAGCAGTACCACTCTAGCCAGTTTAGCCTGGCTAGATAATGTCCCTAAAACATCAAGTTTCATCATTTAAACAGCTTCTGGAATAAACCTGCTTATAACACACAAACCATACCCAAGCAGTGATTTTCTTACGTGTATTTTAGTTTTTTCCGTGAGGTCATAAATGAGGTCATTTGGGTAAATGTGTGACAATTCTGTGACACATTAGCTGCCAAATGTGGGTGAAGGCTAGCGCATACTTCCTGTGAGACACGTGAAGCAATTTTTCAAGCTATTACTCATGATACGTTAAAGGGCAGCTGAAAACACTTGGAGAAAAACACTGCCTATCTGCCTTCACTTACAGACACCCATGGTTGGCTACTCATTAAATCGGTCTGGTGCCGTCCTTCCAACTCAGAATGCACAGGCAATTTAGACAACTCTGCTGCAGCTTTGTCTTTTTTTGAACATGTGATCATTCACAACAGTGTTGTGCCACTTGGAGCCAAACAATTACTAGTAGCAATTACTTTTCTTACTAAAGCCGTATTATATCTTTATTCCTTTGTAGTTACGTTTAAATTTGTAGGTAAAGAAAAAATTGGCTCTTTTTATAACAACTACAGGCAGTCATGTAAGCATGTCATATTATCAAAGCAAAAAGCCATTGTCTTCCTTTTTTGGAGCGCCTACTTTTTCTGTTTTTGGTGTTTCAATGCCCAATTTTAGCCCTTGTCTCTCTCCTTTTTATCGCTATCACCTGACACTCCACTCTCCTCTCGCACCAGACCAGCGCTCTTGCACATACATACATGCATACCGTAAAAATGTATACATTACTGTACTATTAATTGCTTTGTTTTGATAAATTATGTACTACAATTTTTTTCATTATTAACAAATTACAGTATAATACCCAATACTGATCAGGTCATCGGAACACATCTCCATCGTAAGTGAAGGACTACCTTTATATATTATAGTGTATATATATTATAGTGTATTTTATATATATATATATATATATATATATATATATATATATATATATATATATATATATATATATATATATATACACACACACACACACATACATACACACACACACACACACACACTATAATTTAAATAAATAATATATAATATATGTGCATATAAATTTATTTTAACAGCACAGATTTTATTAACGCATGATTAATGCTGTGAGCATTTCTGTTTGACTATTTTTATTAAAAATATAAATAAATAAATATTTTTAGGCAAACCTTTAATGCAACACACATTTATTCACGACGTCCTTTCTTTACTCAACCGAAATGTTTCTAATAATTGTATTTTTAATTAATGAAAAAACATTAGTTTCACTGATGTGTCAAGTCTCAAATCCAGCACCAAAATCCACCATGGTGCACACATCCAGCAATTAAAACCATCTGTGTGAAAACATAGCAAAAGTTCCATTTGGTGTCCTGAGGATTTATGTAATAAAAAAAAAAAAACATAATTACTTTAAAACATTTACAATAATATTTTGTCTTCATGCTCTATGTTGACTGTGGTTTCAATATTATTCTGTCCATATTTTTCTATGACCATGTTGATTAGAGTATTAATTTCTGTTAATAATCTGTTAATCAATATTTAAAATATCCCAATTGTCATTAATAATCATCAATAATCATTAATTGCATGATTGTCATGACTCATGTCATATATTTAGTAAGAATAAATGAATAAACCTGTGAATAAAATTGAAATCTGTGTCATTAGTGTTACAGAAAGATGAATAAGCTTTCAAGAACACTGGAGCTTCAGTAACATCAATAAATCAGTCAAATGCTAGAGGGAGCTGATGATCCAGCAATGTTACATGCTACACAACTGACATGCATACATTTGTGTGCGATCTGGATTCCTTCGTGTTTGTCCTATTTCTAACTTGGATACACTACAGAACAGGAAATTCAAAGGTCTTGTTTCACTTAAGAGCAATGTATCACATTGACACTAATTAGCAGAGCGGCAATGCTGAACAATGGATTCACTGTCAGTCTGCTCCACCGTGCATCTGTTGGCATGACGAGAATACAAGCATCCCTTTCAACTTCTTTCCCAGGTGACAGACCAAGCAGCAGTTGTTTTTTTCACAGTTTTTTTTCTCTACCTTCAAACTACTTAAAGAGGGATGAGAATGTAGATTAGTCGGAGCTGTGCACTGCTGAGCTGCTTTACAAATCTATTGCAATTTATTACATGAGTCGTGATGGCTTTCCTGCCGTCACATCTCTGAGAGTGTGCGCGAGAAGAAGATGCTGCCCTCTTGCTCAGACACCTTTTAACACTCCATCTGCATACACCGAAACATTTGCGCACGGGCCACATACAGGCACGGCCACATTGGCTTCAATTCCCAAGCACAGCTGTGCACGGAAATGTTAGTAGACTGATGGTTTTAAGGTGCAGCTTAACTTTGCGCTAAAAGTCAATAAAATAATAAAATAAATTTTTTAATTTTTTTATTGTATTTTATTAGAGTTGCAAATGCATATGGAGTCATTTGACTTTGAAGGATATCATATGAAAAAAATGTATATGAAAAAATGTTACAACCCCCGTCATGGATTCTTTTCTCATACCAACACATTGTTTTGGTGAATTATTTTAACTAAATTTAAATAATTGTAAATAATAATAATTCAAAATGAATAATTTTTGGTAATTTAGTTAATGTTACATAATACCAACATTATAAATTATTCAAATGTTACAGCAGTTCTTAATTACACCTTTATATTATAATTAAAAAAGAATGATAACTATGTCAATGATTTGGCATCACGTCAATTCATTTTTACTTACATAGCACTTTTAACAACAGGCATTTTCTCAAAGCAGATTTACAGAGATAAAGAGGTTATAAAATTGGCATCAAGCAGTTGGAAAACTGCTGCATTAAGAAAAAAAAAAAATTAATCTCTAAGATTCTGGAAGATTTACTACACAAGAAGTGCTACACCTTATTGAAATGACTTAAATGAAAAGCTGTTTTTAAATTCAGTTGCAATTTTAGACTGGCTGGCGTTAAATGCTATTAAAAATACATTTCCCTAAACAAACAGCCTATATAGAAGGAAAAAACCCACACTCATGCCCACTGCTACAAATCTGAGTCTATTGTAGAAACTTATTCAGCAACAAATCCAATGGTTATTGATCTTTTTCTATTGAACAATTATCATTGAAATCGATTGTGTTCTAGTTCACATCATTTCAGTTTGTGTGCAGGTCATACGTATGTGCTGGCCAATAGAGTTACAAAGAAAGGCGTATAATGTGTATATTTATTTCACACTCCTTTCTAAGGCCTTCTCACATCACTGTGCCATTCCAGTATTTAAAAGGACACATAATTCAACGCACTATAAAAATAAAAAAAAATGCTCATGCATCATGAAAGAGGGAGTAAAACCTTGGCTTCAGGAAACCACAGATGACTGAATGAGTCGCATCTCTCAGCCATTATACACATTAAAAAAAATTACCTTTAGTGTGTGTTGGTTTCCCTCTCTCCACAAGAATGCCAGAGTGACCATAATTACAGCTCATACATGGCAAAAGACACTGGCTGCTGAGAGCGAGGTATAGAGTATAGAGAGCGGAAAAGTGAGGGGGTGGGGGATCTGTGAAAATGAGGAGAAAGGCCATTAATGAAGAGAGTTTATGTGCTGGAGGAGAATGCCTGGCTGATTTACGAGGATCTTCATGGCAGGCTTTTCGTCGTCTGCACTGTTGACAATTACGGTGAGTTCTGTATCACGGTGCTTTGGAAATTTCACAGCCAAACAATCTCACACAAACCGGCCGGCTAGAGTCCACACCTGCTTTACACTGTGGACTAGCGTTCACTTAACAAACAGTGCATCCATTACCATCCTAAAAAAAAAATCTGAAAAACACCTGCACTGGTGAGACACATGAGTTATACCTATTCAGAGTCGGAGACAATTTTCTGTCTAGACAGCTACATCTGAGGCGATGGATTGTCATTCGGTGCGACCGAGGCGCTGCTGAAGCTTTCTTCTGAGCAGACATTAAACAATAATGAATAAGTACTTACCCAAGACTTTATCATGATGCACGATTTCATTACAATAGAATATTTAAAAGCGACTAAATGTTTATGTGTATGTGATTTACTGGGTATCATTTTAAATATACAGGAGCCTCAGAAGGTGATGCTACCTTAAAACCTTGTGCACAGACTATCAAAGAACAATCCAAAGTGTCCACACTGTTTTTAAGTCTATTCTAAAACTGCTGCATAAACCCGAGGCACATTAAATATGTTGTATCCAAATTGTGCTTTCATGCCGATTAATCGGTTTTATTTGTCCGAATCAGAGTGAAACCGACACCTTCGGTTGCATTTGTTGTTCAGTTTTTTTTTTTTTCCATTACATGCCTTCAAAGTTTTAAAGAGTAAAAACTGCATGGTTGAGGGACATGTATGGCTAAAAATGTACCTAATGTTTTATTTATTGATTAAAAAAAATATGCCAAAACAAAAGACAAGCCTGTCAATAATGTCAATAATGACTGACTTTAAAACGGATTGTGTGTCAGACCCAGCTCTCGTCTTGACTTTTTATTCCTGCAGTGTTGCTACTTGGCTCAGTTTGAACCTTGCAGGCCAGTTTGGCAGCTCCGATGTTCCCAGCTCAAAATGCATGGCAGACTATTATGAAATGGTGATTTG
The DNA here is from genome assembly GCF_946808225.1 of Silurus aristotelis. Lineage (NCBI taxonomy): Eukaryota > Metazoa > Chordata > Actinopteri > Siluriformes > Siluridae > Silurus > Silurus aristotelis. The sequence continues at coordinate 21,744,225 of NC_139585.1, forward strand.
TTCAACGTTCCAGTACAAACCTCAACCTGCAGGACAGATGTGAAAGTCTTCGCGTCCTCTGTGACCCCTGCCAGGTAGAGCTGTTTAGTGAAAACAGGTGGATGGTCATTTTCATCTTGCACATTGATGAACACCTTCGCTGTGTTACCTGTGATCAAAAAAGACAAATCAAACACATAATTCACAATATAGTGTTCTGTGACTTAGTCTTTTGGTTGCTTTATATTTATTTATTTATTTTTTGATTATCTGTCCTTTTGCTGTATTCCAGATTAAACCATGTTCTGCAGGATCTTTTCAATTTAATTTCACATTTTCAATTGGTGATGTTCATTGTGCTTGTTTTTATGTGGTTTCTTTGTCCTCCTAATGCTAACTGTTTAGGTATGTTCTTTATCACACTGGGGTTATTCAGGAAAATATATATTTATATAATTATGGTATATTTCAATTATTTAAATCCATGGAACATCTAAAAAACTTTCTTTCGGCTTCTACCGTTAGGGGTCGCTGCAGCGGATCCTCCGCACGTTTGATTTGGCACGTTTTACGCTGGATGCCCTTCCTAACGCAACCCTTTCCCAATTTATCCGGGCTTGGGACCGGCACTAAGAGTGGCTGGGGATGGTTCCCTGACCGGGAATCGAACCCGGGTCGCAGCGGTGAGAGCGCTGCATCTTAACCACTAGACCACCAGGGGACCACAAATCCATGGAACATCTAAAATGCACAAAAAACTCCATTCGACTTCTTCTAATGTGAGTTCTGCTTGACTTGACTTGAAATGCCAAGTAGTTGTATGAGAATCAGGGATTTTAGAGCAGTAGATAGTGAATACTTACATAATCAGCAAATACATTTTTTCATTTGTAAATATCTTTGCAAGCTGCATTGCCAAATAATTAAGTATTATATAATTGGAGTTAGAAAATAATTCTGCAAGCTACATTGGTTTTGATAGTGATCTACTGACATATAACCTAAATTATGCCCAATTTAATTCCTAGTTAAAGCACTACAAAATGTGGAAAAGTTAAAGGGGCGGTGGTGAATATTAACGTATAGCGTTACAGCATTATTGTATCACTTAATCTCAATTGCAGGAAAGAAATAAATCTCTGATTAAATTACGCTGCCAATGGGGGGCCGCTCCACTCCAACTCGTCGGAGTTGATAAAGTGAGTTCCTATACATAGCAAAATATTGCTCGGTAGATTATTCCCTCTTTCTCTTCTGTCATTTCTTATAGCAGAAAGCCAAGTCATGTCGTTTCTCAGTGAGGGACAGTGATAGCTTCATTCTTCATCTGGCAGATCGCAGTAGCGTGCCAGCGGGCTTCCCGAACATTCTCTTCACCAGTGGCACTCGCAATGGCCTACTTGACCACAGCATGTCACATGGTCACTACTAATGCATCACCGCAGGCTGATCTGTGTTTTACTTAATTGTTTCCACTAATTGAGCAAAAGAGCTTGCATCCACATAGTTCAAGAGGCGATACATGCAGCCTTTTCCAGTCATATTAATCAGCCCGTTCACATGCTACCTCATCTACATTTGCATAATCATCAATTGCTGAAGCTTTTTAGTGAAGTATGGAACTGTCAGAATGTCTGCCAGAAAATGTTCACTGACAGAGGCGCTGTGTGGTGTTGACATGAATGCCTGTGACGTGCAATGATTTTCTGAGGAATTGATTTTTAAACCTAGAGAAACGTAATCTAACGCAAACACAGATCTGAGAAAATGACAATTTGGACTGCTTCAAGCGTGTCAACATACTGGGAAAAATCATGTAAATAAAACAAATGCCTCCAGCAATCCAACAAACTAATAAAAAATTTTCACGACAACCAAATCAAAACAGCACCTCATTACAGCTGCGTAATTGATGGCAGACATTTCTAATTAATCCCTGATATGTGCTTAAGCTACAACGTGTTTTTATTAGGCGTAAATAAAAAAAGAGGAAACCTTTTCTGAACACTGACGTCAGTAAACAACAACAAGGCTTAGAGTTTATGACAAGAAGAAACATCGTGTCGAGATTTCAACCGCATAGTGGGTGGTGGAGTGACCGAACTGGTAGTTGACTCACTTTTTGCTGGGGCCCGCAGGTTGGATGAGATCACTCTCATGGAGTCGGCCTCCACACGTAGCACGTAGCTGCTGTTCCTCTCAAAGTCCAGGGGCTTAGCTGTGCTGATCATTCCAGTCTGGTTGTTCAGGCTGAATTCGCCTATTGCAGAAGTGTATGATTATTTGAGGTTAGGGTTGTGAATCTACAAATCAGGCAATACTGTAATAATAATCTGCAATGTAATGTACCAGCTTTGCTGTTGTTATTAAAAGTGAAAAGAGCTACACTATTTTTCACATCGCTGTAAATAAAAAAAAATAAAAAAAACACAAACTGGTAATTGTTGTTTGTGAATGAAACAAATAGGTAAACAAAGAAGGATTTTTAGACTTATTGATATATGAGGCTCAGGCTAATATATGACTGTGTTTCCTTTAGTTCACCCCCCCTTAAAAAAGTGAGTAGAAACAAGCCTAAAATAATACTAAGACAGGCCTAATGTCTTGTTGTGGGGGAGGTGGTAGCTTGGTGGTTAAGGCAGTTCAAATCCCAGCCACTCATGGGCCCCTGAGCAAGGCCCCTTAACCCCATAGCTGCTCAGTTGTATGAATGATATTAAATGTAAGTCGATCTAAAATAAGGGCATCTGCTAAATGCTATAAATGTTGTGTTGTCCAAAGCATATTCTGCTATACATTAAGGTATAAAAATAATATCTTCTTTTCTTTTTTTTTTACTTTTGCAGTACTAAAAACTAAAAGATTACTACATTTCTATTCTTATTCATTACCCTCCACAACCTTGCCTGCACTGATGAAACTTATGCAAAGAATCAGTGAATGAATCTGAACAAATTATTCTGATTAAAGGAATCGAAAGACTTCAGTCATGGGATGAATCAAAATTAGAAGACAGCTAGAAAATTTTCAACCTACCATGCTAGAATAAAAAACTGCTAAAAAAAATAACCGAAAAAAAAAAAAACCCAAAATGAATATTACTAGGAAAAAGTTACCATAATCTAACCTCTGGAACCTTTCGTTCGTAATTAGGGATGTGAATCTTTTTTTTGCTGTGTTCCATTAGTCTTGGTCTAAAGGCCATCAATTGGTAATGCAGTGAGTAAAATTAGGATTTCAGATGCAAACACCAGCTGCCACTGAGGGCTCATCCTCATTAATTAAAGTTTATTTCCTCTCTTAGATGATGTCACTATGCTGAACCGCTTAGCGTCAGCGACTCTGTAAGGTAGGCATGGTCTTAACCTGTTCTTTTTTTTTTTTTACGCCAACAACTCTCACTTTGATTAGGCTGCATGCTCTGATTCTGATGAGAGGAAACCCAAACCAATTCTCTCTCATTTTCGGACTAGCCCCCGATGTATTTAATGCGATTCCCAATATAGCAAGCAATTTCACCTGAACACACTTCGAGCGTGAGGCTTAATATTACCGATAATATGCTTCTCTCTCTCTCCCTTTACCGCTCTTCTTTTCCCTAAAGACAACTGAAGCAATAAGAAACTGCACCTCAAAGCCTCCCGTCCATGCTCTGGAGCTCTCTCAGCAGCCGTGCTCTATCTTTCTCCTGAATCTGCAATCTTCTTATTCTGAGCTTGATGTGTTACACATTTTAATGTAATACATTACTCCAAGCTTTCACTCATCCTGCAGGCTGCTTATAATGAACCAGGGTCTCTATTATGGTCAGTGTCCAATTTTGCGTCATCCTCTTATTGAAGGCCTTTATAAAGGATGATTTCATTAATAAAATGCTCTCCTTACCTAAGCCCTCTATGTCACTCCCAGTGTATAATCCTTATTAGCAGCATTAACCGTATTTGACTGTCATAGGTCAATTACACTTGCTCTCTGTCCACATCAGCTGTGTAGTGTAGAGGTAAAAGTGAGCACTTACCCCCTTCATTCCCCTCAGTGATGGAGTAGACAATGCTCTGATTTATGGCAGAAGCCAGGATGACCCCGACCACTCTTCCTACGGGAGCGTTTTCACTGACTGGTGGGAACCTGCTCGCACACACATACCGACCCACACACACGCACACATCGCAAACACAGGGAGAAAAATTTACTTCAACAAAAGAAGAGCATCTGACAAAATTTCTACCTCACTACAAAAATAAACTTTCAATTTTTCCACTTTCAAAAGATGAAAAGAAAAACTGAATCTGCCCAACAATCCTCTCTAGCACATTTGAGGGCATTGTGCCCATCACCATAAGTGTCTCTGAACACATAAGAGGTATGTTCCTATTGCAAAGATAAGGGACCGTTGTCTACAACATCGGCACGGAAAGCTGCTTAAGAGCACAAACCTTTCATTCAGCTTTCTGTGCAACTGGATGTATCTCACGGCTGATGCTGGGATTGGCTGGGAAATGTCAATCTAAACCACTACCTTGTAACAGAAAGCAGCAGATGCAGACAGCGTGTGTGATATCCAAAGGGTTTTCACATCCTTAAAAACCGAGCGCATGGACGCAAATCAATGGCTGAGTTGCTGTTTTGTGAAACGACCTCGATTCATTACGGCTGTAAAAGCCCCCTCGATTCACATTTAGAAGGAGAGAGAGAGAAAAGAACACGAGTAATTAATCAGCTACTATAGTTAATAGAATCTCGGGAGTGCTTGCTGTACCGAAGGTATTAAAAACGCCACCGAGTTGTGCATGTGATGCATGAATGTCTGATTATTGAGGGGATGCAGCTGTTTCAGAGTCAAACAGCTGGCATAAAAAAGTCAGCGGTGTGGAAATGAAAAATATCACGTCTAGAAGTGATGGGCTCGGTTTGTATTGCTATGTCATTAAGGGGCCTGCACTACACTTAAGAGTACCGGAATTTCCGGACTATTAAGCGCACCCATATATAAGCCGCACCCACTGAATTTGACAAAGATTTTTATTTTAAACATAAATAAGCCGCACCTGTCTATAAACCTGTCTACACTGAAACTAATGAACTTTACACAGGCTTTAACGAAAGACAGTGTCTGTTACACGGTGTAACGGGTGAAATATGTTGTGGCTCCTTTAAGAGCAGAGCGGCATTTTGGGAATAGCATGCCACCGCATTTTTCCAGTAGTACTGCATGTGTGCAAGACCGAGGAATATGTCCTTATTATTTTCTGATGCTCATTTCTAAGTTTCTTTGACTAACCCGTAACGCTGGTACCAAGAAAAATAAAAAAGCACGAGTTTTGGAAACCTGTTTGTGCTTATATGATTTCTGTTGCAACTGGAGTTAGCGAGCTATCAGGTGAGGTGCGTTTTTTTCGTTTCCGTTCGGAAAATTTCATTGGTCTAATGTTATGTCGCTCAATTTTTTTTGGCTTGAAGTTTGTGAAACCGGGAAAAAACCCAGTTAAAATCCATAAATTAGCCGCTTCGTGGTTTAAGCCACAGGGTTCAAAACGTGGGGAAAAAAGTAGCGGCTTATAGTCTGAAAAATACGGTATTTAATGTGTAATGGCTTATGGGAAAAGTGTGACATCATCTGAATAAATTTTATGAAGAAATAAAAGATAATAAAGTATACTTTATATCCCTTTTTTCTGAATATTATGTTTATATTAGACAATGTGTACTGTATTGCAGGGTTACAATTTTTGTATGTAGATTCCATATGGGAAAATTGCAGATTTAAAAAAAATCTGAATTAAGGTTGCTTGTGTAGAGTAACGATCTTCTCAATAGAAATACATTGAACATGTTTAATCGATTCTTCTTTCTTCCTTTTCTTCATTCAGGTATACTGAAGACAATTAAAACTGCATTACTCCTCCACCTGGACTGTGATGATAACCAAATGACACCCTGGGCCTCTGTATCAAGCAACTAGCCTAACGACCTAGCAACCACCTGGGACTCCATAACGGCCACCTAGCAACTCCTTATCAACATCCAAGCAACCAGCTGGGAAAGCATAGCAACCACATTGATTAGCATGGCAACCACCAAGCAGCACACTAGGAACCAACTGGAATACAATAGAGACCTGACAACACCATAGCAACCAATTCAAGACTCTGACAACCTACAAACAATGGCAATACACTTTGGAAAATGATTGATGCTGTGCACGTGATGGACTACTACAAAATGGTAAAAGTAGCATTTAGAAAGCCATCATTCATCAAACACGCACGTTTTCCTAAGAAGCATCAGTAAAAAACTGTTTAGAGAGTTTCAAAGCACTAGGAGCATTGAGAAATGAATTATAAAATAAAATTAAAAAACATACATTTTAACTGTTAGTTAAAATTAATTCAGTTACAGTGTACTACAGATGTACACATCTGTAGTACAAGGTACTGATATTTTTTTATAATATATATATATATATATATATATATATATATATATATATATATATATATATATATATATAAAATTCTTATAAGAAAAAATAGATATAGATAAAAAATATATATGAAGACTCTTCTATGTGAGAAATTACTTGTTTAACTAAATAGGTAACAAAAACCATTTTACTAAACAGACAACTGCTTATTTTTTACTGTAATTTCTTTTTATAGTAATCTGTGTTTACTGTACAAGTCTCTATGTATAAGAAGCTGCTACAGAAACAATATAGCACACTCAAACCAACATAATAACATAAACCTAAATCAGTTATGTTATGACTAGAAGAGCTGTAATACAAAATTATTCCACACCTCATGATTTGAGAATTGAATTGAATGGTGCTGTGGTATAAAAATGACCATTTCCATTCACAGAGGAACTAAAATAAAAAAAACAATCGATAGAATCTTGAGATCAGTAACCCTGCCTTTATTCACAGCCTGTGGCATTTTTGCAGCAGCATTTGTTAAACTGGCTGCTTATCTATGTGATGTGATCTTTGCTGGAACGTGCACAAAATAAAACCCTAAGAATAAAACAAAGGCATTTTCTTAAGGTTAATTGTTTTTATTTATTACTGTCAGTAATAATAGTACCGTATTTTTCGGGCTATAAGCCGCTACTTCTTTCCCACGCTTTGAACCCCGCGGCTTAAAAAACGAAACGGCTAATTTATGGATTTTTCCTGGGTTTTACAAACTTCAAGCCAAAAAACTGAGACTCAGAACATTAGACCAATTAAATTTCCGAACGGAAACGAAAAAAAAACGCACTTCACCTGTGTTCTGAGCTGCACGCCATGAGGAGAAAAATCTTCCACCGGTGTTGATTTTTAAACGTACGACGATGCCAAAAGATAAACTATCGAGAGAAATAGTTGTGAAAGGAAGGAGGAAGACCGTGAACAATGACTTTCTTGGTAGGCTACTGTTTAGATACAAGCGGTTGTAACGCGTTGAGTCTGGGTGAAGGGAGAGCTCACTAACTCCAGTTGCAACAGAAATCATATAAGCACAGACAGGTTTCCAAAACTCGTGCTTTTTTATTTTTCTTGGCAACAGCGTTACGGGTTAGTCAAAGAAACTTAGAAATGAGCATCAGAAAATAATAAGAACATATTCCTCAGTCTTGCACACATGCAGTAATAGCGGAAAAATGCGGCGGCAGGCTGTTCCCAAAATGCCGCTCTGCTCTTAAAGGAGCCACAACATATTTCACCCATTACACCGTGAAACAGACACTGTCTTTAAAAAGTTTCTAAACTAAAGCTAAGAGATGTTGGGGCTGACCGAAGTTTACCAGACAAATAATTTCATTTCTGTGTTTGTTTTGCACTGAAGCATTTTGGACAAAGCAAATAAATCACAGTTTGCTACATGTATTTTTACCAAGCAATATTAAAATAAAAAAATCATACAATTTCCTCAGTTAAACTGTTTCTCTATTTTGATATCTTGCGTCAGTGAGCCAATCAGAGTACACTTTACAGTAGAAACGTAAAAAAACTTGTGCAGGCTAGTATACCGCTTTTGGATTTTTCACCACTCTCCAGAAATCCATCTTGCTTGTTAATGTTGGTCCTAAACAAACCTACATGGCCATTTGTTCTGCTCTAGGTTATACACTTGAGCTGTTGTTAGTCCAGGCTAGCAGATGACAGAGACTCTCAGTAGCTTCTTCACCTTTTGTAATCCCTTTTTAAGCACTCCCTGACCACACACACAAACACACACACATTCCATCTGTCTGTTCACCAAGCTCCTCTCGGCCTTTCTGTGGTATGCTGTGTTGGCCCCGATAAGAGAGTGCATTCCTTGCTTGCTCTTGGTGTGCTGACAGAGCTCTAATGACCACTCCACTCTACTCCACACCACACACACATTTAAGCGTCTAATGAGTTCCCCTGAGGCCAGCGTCCCCATGAGTTCCATCGCTGACTCTCTGCACTCCATCGTGCCATGTTTAACCCTCAATATATGTCTTGCTCAATGTCGAGAAAAAATTTCCTTTTCGCCTGATGCTTTGATTTTACGTGAAACTGCTATAGCCACCTCACGGCCTGTTCTGCGGGCAAAGCTGCGAGCTCAAAAAAGCGGTATAGGAAATACTCTCAGGGTCAAAGCGATTAGTAAACATTACAAAAGGACCATTTTGACAAAAGTAAATGTGTTTTAGTTTGGGAAAACCAGTCGAGAAGTTACAGTGGGTGTGTGGAATTCTGTTCAAGTCTGTTTATCAAAAATGTCCACACTCTCCAGGGTGATCACTGTTTCAAAATAAACTTATAGGGATACATTTCTAAAGATGAATGTATGACTTTAAAATGGATATTCTTCATTTTTTATTACTGTAAAGCTGCTTTGTGACAGTGTCCATTATTAACAGCGCTATGCAATTTAAATGTAATTAAAATGAATATGAGAAAAAAGAAATTATGACTCAGTGATTATTTTCCCATCAATTTATACATTAACCGAGCTGAGCTTAAAAAAAAAACATGCCAAAAAATGCCAATGACTTTAGCTTAGGTTGTTCGTCTGAATTATATACACTTGGTGTTTAATTTATTAGGGACATCTTTACACAGTCATTCCTGCAATTATTTCATCAGCAAATTGTGAAGCAGATACAGTCCAGAGCCTCTGGTACGTCTGACCATCAAAATAGCTATACATTTTTTTTTTTTATAGTGATCCAAGTTATTTTGACAATGGCGTGATTGTTGTAAGTAGATGGACTGGTATTAGTATCTCTACATCTGATGATGTAGTGGAATATTTATGCACAACAGTCTCTAGAGTTTAATTGTAGAAGTGCAATAAAGAGAAACCATCCAAAGAGCAGCAATTCTACAGACAGAAATGCATGCTTGACACGAGATGTCAATAGGCAATGGTCAGATAGCAGAAAAGCACCAACCTGTACATTTAAAGACTAGAAAACTTCTGCCCCATCTCATGAATCTCAATTTGGCTAAGGCTTACTGAAAGAAGGGTGTGAACATTGCACTAAGGACATGAATTCATGGACTCAATCTGCTTTGTGTAAACAGGCCAGGCTATTGGGGTTGGTGTAATGGTATGAGGATACTCCTAGGCATTATTTGGGCATGCCAATACAATCAAACATCACTTGAATGTCACAGCCTGTGTAATTATTGTTGTTCGTCATATGGTTGATAATACACCATGTCACAAAGCAAAAGTCTCAAACATTTTCAAACTGAATTTATGAACATGAGTTCAGTGATCTTCAGTGGCCTTTTCATTTATCGGATCTGAATCCAATAAAACACCTTTGGGATGTGATAGAACGGGAGGTTCGTGGCCTGAAAGTGCACCTGAAAAATCACATCATGGTCCACAATCTCAAAAGAAAATCTCCAACATCTTGTGGAATCCATGCTATTTGGAATTAAGATCAAAGGAAGTCATTACCCAGTATTAATTTAGTGTTTCTATTTAGAACAGTTAATAAGTTTTGTGAATGTACATATGTTAGAAATATTAAAACTTGACTGTCTGAAAAGTTTTCTCAGGTTGTCACACAAATGACTCCAGGATAAAGAAAAACTCTGATCTGAATCTCATATTTTGAGCTTGTTTTTTATTTGTAATATGTTAAAAACAAAAGAAAGTCTAACCCATTTCATTTGATCTCATTCTGATCTGTAACTAAGAAATGATAGCAATGCAAGGTCACATCATGCAGAGACATCCAATATTTTGTATCTTCTATGTCAAAACTAATCAAATAAATAATCCTTATAAGTGATAGTCCACAATCTTATAAATTCTAATGTTATATTTAAAAAAAAAAAAAAAAGAAAAAAAAGAAGGAAAAAAAAGAAAATTTAACTAAAAAAAATACAAAATATCTTGGATTTTGTTCTTTGTTTTTGCAGATCACAGTCCAAAGGCAAATTATGCTGCATATCAGTGGGGAAGTTAGTTTTGTCCATATTCATAGCATTCTGTTGAAAACATGTTGAGTTTCAGCTCTTCAGAAACCCAGGGCTTTGTTTTCTTGGCATGTAATAAAAGAAACAAGTCACCGGCATTCAAGCACAAAATAGGAACATAAGTTATCTTTTGCAAGCCAGAGTAGCTGGCTGATAGCAATTTGGCATGAATATGTGATAACTTCTATTTTTTTTTTTTTATATAACAAATGGATATTTCCGACTGCGGCAGACTCACGCACACTACATGCACTTTAAATGATTTAAATAGAAAATGAAGTGCCTGTTTAGAACTTAGAGGTGGCCTCTGATCAAACAGCTCAAGGATATGAAAGGAAAAGTTCACTCTAAACATGCCATCAAAGACAATCGTGACAAAGCTAGCAGGGTCAGGCTACAATTATGAAACCAAAACCTATCAATTCCAATTTGGGGTAACAATTCAGATGATTCTGTTTCTATCTTTCTCAGAGAAACAAAACATTTTTATGACCAAAGTCCTTTCACTCATTGTACAAAAATGTGGGGTACTATGCAGCAATTATTTCTGAAGTGCATTGAAATTAGCATTTCTTATTTAAAAGTACTTATGTTTATCACAACTAATTTCTATGGTAAGTCTGCATGCTTTTTGCACAATGATAGCTCATAAGTTGTCCTGATATTTTAGGGATGGATATATGAATACCCCGGGTGCCCAAGACCTATATGCCCAAGTGTCAGATTATAGTCAGGCTAAGTAGGCTAGCCAAGTTCAATTATGTCTTTATTAATGCACGAGTTATCTACCGTATTTTCTGGATTATAAGCCGCTACATTTTTCCTACGCTTTGAACCCCGCGGCTTAAACAACGAAGCGACTAATATATGGATTTTTCCTGGGTTTTTTCCGGTTTCACAAACTTCAAGCCAAAAAACTGAACCCCATAACATTAGACCAATGAAATTGCAGAACAGGTTCAGGTGAACTAATGAAACTCTTTAAATCGGGCCGCACCACATCATAAATATGGATGATGCTCCTCTGACTTTTGACCTGCCGCTCACTCGGACTGTCAACAGGAAAGGAGAATCATTCGTCATGCTGAAAACAACCGGGCATGAAAAAACACACTTCACCTGTGTTCTGAGCTGCACGGCATCGGGAGAAAAGCTTCACCGATGGTGATTTTTAAACGCACGACGATGCCAAAAGATAAACTATCGAGAGAAATAGTTGTATTGTAAGTGAAAGGAAGGAGGAAGACAGTGAACAATGAATTTCTTGGTAGGCTACTGTTTAGATACAAGCCGTGTAACAGACACTGTCTTTTATAAAGCCTGTGTAAAGTTCATTAGATCCAGTGTAGACAGGTAGGCTTATAGACAGGTGCGGCTTATTTATGTTCAAAATAAACATCTTTGTAAAATTCAGTGTGTGCGGCTTATATATGGGTGCGCTTAATAGTCCGGAAATTACTGTTTATTTTACAGCTTATAATCACTTTATTATACTGCGCTAGCTTGACGTGTTACATGATACTGTTTCAGTTTTATAACATTATTCAGTAAATGGACAAAAGTATTGGGACACACAACTTTTCCAGCCATGTGGTTTTTTTTCCCCCAAACAGTTGACTGCACCCCAGGCCTCTTTATCATAAATCAATGACTAAATTGACTAAACCCCTTGTTGCTGAATGAACACAACATTTCAAAACCTTCCCAGAAATGTAGAGGTTATTAGAAAAGCAAATGGTTACTAAATGTGGGTTAAGATGTTCAAAAAACAGATGAATCTTATGGTCAGGTGTCCACAAACTTTTGTTACTCTTTCAGGCCCTTTAGTCAAATCAAGTGTCAAATGGCTTTTTATTGGCATTTAATAAAGCTTGTACAGTAAACAGTGAAAGGAAGCAAAGCCCCTCTAGGTCCAAGGTGTAGAACTATAACAGATAACATGGAATTAAGGCTGGACAGAGCTCCACACAGGACTACATAAACTACACATGTGCAAAACAGCACAATTTGGTACATTAATTGCTTGAAAACCGAACAATAGGTGAATGACAGCGCAGCACTGACCAGCATACAGTGCTAGTGTAAGGCAAAAGTTCCCCAGATCTCATTCTCTCAGCTTCACTACACACTAGTGTTCCAGCTCAATAAGCACGGGAAGTCAACAGCCTTGCTCTCTCCTCTGTAGTGCACATCAGGCCAAGAACCACCCGCTGCGAGAACTTAGCATGCCTCAAAAGCAAGCCAGGGTCGCTCCGTGGCAATCTGTGCTGACCCCTTTTAAATAAAAAGGCCCTTTTCGGCTGTGCTAAAGGTTCTGGCGGCAGATTACGCACTGACCTTTTTAAAGCGTTGCAATCAGTGCTCTGGCAACCAGGTGCCACACTGTGTTTGTCCTTTCCAAACAAGAGCAAAAGGGCAAGTTGCATTCTGGTTAACTTGGCGGGGTAGAGGTGGTCATTGAGTAAAATGGCCTCTGCCATTCAAAAAACTATTTCCACTCCACCAGAACATATTCATTTCTAAGGGAGTTGGGGATTATAGATTGGCCCGTTGAGCCGGTGAGAACACTAACTCCAGCTGCTGCTTTACAAATCTCCATTCCCAATAATTTATCACTTTAACAAAATACATTTTGAAGCCTTTTCATCTAAAGAAAGGTGTTATATTATCGAGTCTAAAGGGGCGGCGCAATCAATTAGAAAATTGTCTGGTAAAAGTGAAAGATGAAATGGTCTGCAGGTTGAAATAAAAAAAAAGTAGCAAAAGCACTCAGGTGCAGATAAATACCTCTATTTTAAAGCTTGAGCAGTCAAAATCTTGCACTCAAGTGTTTCGGTTCATTTGCATACATAGCAGTTTTTGATGTTTACTAATCAAGCTGTAGAGCCTCCTATAAAGCCTTATGAATATTTTATTAGCAGTTCTTGTCCCACCAATGTTAAAAAGTGCGCAGGAAATCATCTGTGATTTAGTTATATTGGGTTAAAGTAAGAGAAGCCATTAAGATGATTAATTGGTATGACGGCCCTGATTCGCTTTTGCTCTGTTAAGGCTCTTGTAGGGGTGTCAGCTTATCAAAGTCCTCGAAAACTAACAATCCTCAAGCCAACCAACATAAAAAAATAAATAACAGTGCACAAAAAATTATATGATAGTACACACCATAAAACATTAAATAAATAAAAGTAGTACAGTGGGTACGGAAAGTATTCAGACCCCCTTAAATTTTTCACTCTTTTTTATTTTGCAGCCATTTGCTAAAATCATTTAAGTTCATTTCTTTTCCTCATGAATGTACACACAGCACCCTATATTGACAGGAAAACACAGAATTGTTGACACTGTTGCAGATTTATTAAAAAAGAAAAACTGAAATATCACATGGTCCTAAGTATTCAGACCCTTTGCTCAGTATTTAGTAGAAGCACCCTTTTGATCTAATACAGCCATGAGTCTTTTTGGGAAGGCTGCAACAAGTTTTTCACACCTGGATTCAGGGATCCTCTGCCATTCCTCCTTGCAGATCCTCTCCAGTTCTGTGGACAGCTATTTTTAGGTCTCTCCAGAGATGCTCAATTGGGTTTAAGTCAGGGCTCTGGCTGGGCCATTCAAGAACAGTCACGGAGTTGTTGTGAAGCCACTCCTTCGTTATTTTAGCTGTGTGCTTAGGGTCATTGTCTTGTTGGAAGGTAAACCTTCAGCCCAGTCTGAGGTCCAGAGCACTCTGGAGAAGGTTTTCGTCCAGGATATCCCTGTGCTTGGCCGCATTCATCTTTCCCTTGATTGCAACCAGTCGTCCTGTCCCTGCAGCTAAAAAACACCCCCACAGCATGATGCTGCCACCACCATGCTTCATTGTTGAGACTATACTGGACAGGTGATGAGCAGTGCCTGGTTTTCTCCACACATACCGCTTAGAATTAAGGCCAAAAAGTTCTATCTTGGTCTCATCAGACCAGAGAATCTTATTTCTCACCATCTTGGAGAACTCCATGCGGGTTTTCATGTGTCCTGCACTGAGGAGAGGCTTCCGTCGGGCCACTCTGCTATAAAGCCCCACTGGTGAAGGGCTGCAGTGATGGTTGACTTTCTACAACTTTCTCCCATCTCCCGACTGCATCTCTGGAGCTCAGCCACAGTGATCTTTGGGTTTTTCTTTACCTCTCTCACCAAGGCTCTTCTCCCCCGATAGCTTAGTTTGGCCGGACGGCCAGCTCTAGGAATGGTTCTGGTCGTCCCAAACATCTTCCATTTGAGGATTATGGAGGCCACTGTGCTCTTAGGAACCTTAAGTGCAGCAAAAAAATTTTTGGAACCTTGGCCAGATCTGTGCCTTGCCACAATTCTGTCTCTGAGCTCTTCAGGCAGTTCCTTTGACCTTAATGATTCTCATTTGCTCTGACATGCATTGTGATCTGTAAGGTCTTATATAAACAGGTGTGTGGCTTTCCCAATCAAGTCTAATCAGTATAATCAAAAATTGCTGGACTCAAATGAAGGTGTAGAACCATCTCAAGGATGATCAGAAGAAATGGAGAGCACCTGAGTTAAATATTTGAGTGCCACAGCAAAGGGTCTGAATACTTAGGATACTTCTGAATACTTCTTTTTTAATAAATCTGCAAAAAGGTCAACAATTCTGTGTTTTTCTGTCAGTATGGGGTGCTATGTGTACATTCATGAGGAAAAAAAATGAACTTAAATGATTTTAGCAAATGGCTGCAATATAACAAAAAGTGAAAAATTTAAGGGGGTCTAAATACTTTCCGTACCCACTGTATGTGGCAGTTATTATAAAGCCATTATCTAGACCAGTAGACCCCAACCTTCTTTTGTGCCACGGACCGGTTTAATGTCAGACAATATTTTCATGGACCAGCCTTTAAGGTGTGTCAGATAAATACAACAAAATAAAATGATACGACCGGCATAAAAACTGGTATTTTCTAAATATAATAATAAATGTGAATCCACTTTATTGTTTTTTATTAATTTCGCTCGCTTGGGGGTTTTAAATTAGCGGTAATGTATTATGTGTTAGCAGCCGGAGCAGCCCCTTTAAGAAGGTAGCGGATGTAGGTAAGACATGTGACCGAGGCGATCATCTTGACAAGAATCTGGCAATTTTCCGAAATAAAACATAGTTCAGAATCAAATAATAAATAAAACGGAAACAATGTAAGTTATGTATTCTTTCTGTGTGGCCCGGTACCTACTGACGCATGGACTGGTGCCAGTCCATGGCCCGGGGGTTAGGGACCACTGATCTAGACCTCAATTATGGCTAAAGAATATATGGTGTTAAATATTTTTACAAATAAATGTTGGGGGTGTGGCTCTTGCTTAAGAGTTGTTGGAAACACCGGAAGAATTAAACTCATAATGCAAATGAACAGGAAAAAACTTGACTCTGATTTTACTTTGTTAATAAGGTTTTGTCCAGAAAAAACAAACAAACAAACAATATAAACAATTATTTCAGAATTAGAAATTCTAATGCATTAGAAAATGTGCTTATACAACCTATTATTGAGTCACTGATTTGTTCAACTACCATACACACTATATTTAAGATATTAATATTGCAATATGTTAGTTCACATGACCTTTCTATAACCCTAATCAGTGTGTCAGTTTTTTATTTTTATATTTACTGTAGGTCTACCAGTCACACGAAACAATAAATCCCTCAACTGAGTATATGCTAGACATAACAAACGATTCCAATTTGGACCATGTCAAAGGCAGGAAGGCATTCATGTTATGTCTTATGTTTCTTTGTTTTGTTTTTTCCATAAAACACTGACTGCTGAGACTCTTCCATCCAGACCGTTTTGTAAACAGTGTAGGATTTCTATTTCTTAAATTGGATTTCAGCCTTCTTTTGAGATTATAACTTATCAAACTGTATGAAGTGATCTCAAAGAGATTTTGGTCAAATTTGATCTCAGAGTGTACGATAATGTGTTTCCCATGTACGATTATATAATACAGATGCCTAATGCTTACAGGCGGTAAACCTGTATTTAAAGAAAATAAATTTATGTCATCATGCATTATTCAAAAAACAGAAACATTTGCCAATGTAAGCTTGGGGTGATAAATAATGTTTGTGTAGAAAAATGTATTTATGATGAAAAATGAAAAATGAATTTAGGAAAATTTGCTGTAGTCTAAAGGCACTGTCCAGATTATCCTGCTTAGTTATTTTAGCCAGCAGTCTTATTGAATATACTTAGCAGCTTTATGTGTAAATATTTTCATTTTATATCTCTTAAAAAAAACAAACAAAAAAAACCAAGGGTCTGAAGAGATCTTTTTTTTTTTTATTTTATTTTATAAAATGTTTTAAGTATGTCATAAATCTTCTTTGCTCATAAAGAATATTTTAGCTGTGCTGGGCGTATGCGGATTTTAAAATGTGAGGCAGCACATTTTAAGCTCATCTCGAGCTAATGTGTTCACTTACAGGTACAAAATATTTCTGACCATCAATGCACTGCCTTTTAAGACAAAGACTCATGACCTCAATGCAGGTTCCATGTATTTTAGACAGCTAAAATTTTAAGAAAGAGGTGAACAAATCCGGTCATGGATGGATGGAGTTACAGCACAGCTTGGGGATTTCCCTGGTGTTCCAGGTTTAATATGAATGTTTAAACAAAACAAAAAAAAAAAAATCATTACTGGGCTCCTGCCCAGACTCTGACTTGTGTTAAGCTGAGATATATATATATATATATATATATATATATATATATATATATATATATATATATTTTTTTTTTTTTTTTTTTTTTTATATATATATATATCATAACGCTGTCATGGTCTATAAGTTTAGCTGTTGCCATGCAGGCTTTTTAAAATTATAATATAACCCACCTTGCAGTAATTTTTTATATGCCAGAATTTCTTAGAGAAAAGAATGTCAGATGACAGTTTTGTAGATGTACCATGTGAATGAGAAAGGTTAGAGGATGACCCTGATCTATTTAAGCTAACAGAAAGGTCACACGCTTACAAAAGGGTCTGCGGCAAAAGTGTTTAGAGGAGTATTTCTGAGCATACGTTGAACTTTCGAGTGAATAGGTTAGAGCAGTACAACACAATAGTAGATAAGAACAGGAAGATAAGGTCATGTGTTGGAATCATATGGTAATTGGAATATTGATTTTTGCTGGTACAGCTTGACAGGTTGTGAGAAAGCAAGGTAAGAGAATGGTAGTTTTGGTTTCATCCTGTTCCATGTTGGTAGTGATATAAATAGCAGGCTCTAATGGTGGCAAATGATGATGCAGAAGATTTAGCTTTAACTAATTTGCTGTGGATATTTAAACCTGTGGAAATGTAAAGCTCTAATTAAAACTTGGTCACAGATGAAAACAGCACCAGGTAAAAATGACAAGGTTTTAAAATGCTCTCAATCTTCTGAAGTTTCCTTAGTTTATTTGTAGTGTTTCACACGTTTGCCCCTACCCTCAACAACGTGGAACAACTTACAGGAACGCTCAAAACATACCTTGCTTTTGGCATGTATACAGTACATATCTTGAATATAATGAGTGTAGCCATATTGGAAGTTGCTGATGCAGTTTTATATTACTATAATAATAATGATAAAAAATTAAAAAATATTACTAAAAATATAATATATCTTTTCTATTTCTGTTAAAATGACATTCCTTCTCTGGGGAGGAAGAAGGGGGTTTTAATCTCGAGTTTTTTAAATAGATTTTTTAATTAAATAAAATACATTATACTAACTAACTAACTAACTAACTAACTAACTAACTAACTAACTAACTAACTAACTAACTAACTTAATTAATTAACCAAACTATTCGCTTATGAAAAAAAGCTATTCTGAATTTAATAGCTTTTTATGTATTTTCTTTTACTCAGGCCTTGGCACCAAACACTGTTTAACTTTTAATTGGTTAATCTGAGGTATCATGTGTTGAGCATCGATTTGTTTTTATTCTGATTATGTATCCAGGTGCCAAAAGTGGAACCTGTCAAGATCAAATTCAGCTACATTCAGGAGACAACGTAAGCATTCATTATTTGCTCGATTGTAATAGCATTAGTTGTGGGGTTTAATTATCAATATATATAATATGAACGGTATTAAGCAAGTATTTTCATTTGTAAGCCAACAGCATCTGCTTAAATTTAGCCTCAGTGTGAAAAAACTTTCAAACAACTGCCATTTTGTGTGGTCTGAAGATTCAGTCAAACATTTTATGTATTGATAATAATGACATTCGCAAAAATAAAATGATTGATTTCTTACATGATCTTTTTCATCAATAATATCATTACTAATAGTATTAATAGTAATATTATTGTTTTTTTAGTTATTAAAAAACATCTGCATGAGAGCTAGCCACCTAGAACATCAGCCAAATAAATCGTGAAAAGGATTAACTGTTGTATGAACAGCAAGGCATAAAAAAAAAAGGTTCCACATCCATTGATTTTTACAGAATTACCTATTTTACAGCTGCAGTAGTGAGATGGGACAAGCAGGTAGATGAGAACACCATGCAGCATCTGGCTACAGAGCATTTAAAACATGAACAAGGCAGAAGAGATGGAGAACAGAACAGTCACTGAATGTGGCATGTGCATTGTATGCTTCAGTAAACAGCTAAAATGGAGAATGTAGTCCTGTCATATTTGATAGTCTATACCTACGATAGGGATAGATGTATTTTGTGTTACCCAACTGAAAACTGGTATAACAAACTCTTTAAATTGTCAATTTTGCTTGGAAAATATCAGCTGATATTTACTACATATTAATCTACTTTACTCTGATGCCATGAGGAAGAAACCAGGAGCCAGACTTGGAAAAGTAAATGCTTTAAACACTAGACTGTATTGTAATTCACATTAATTCATAGAGAACAATTTATGATTAAGTCGTCTGATTAATTTATGCATGGCTTGGTATAAGCAAGTACACAAGGCTTGTTATACTTAACAACGTCTCTGGGTTACGTATGTAACCCTAGTTCTCTGAGGGAACGTTTTGGGAACGCGCCCGAGTGTTCACACTCTAAGTCAAAAATTGTACGCTGGTCATCACCGGCGGGGTGACGTCACGACCAGAAAGTATAAAACGCATATCGTGTGAAGGCAGTGGCAGCTTCTGTAAGGGAAAAGGAAGAAGGTGTGGCATGGAGACGCAGCGTCGCTTTTCCTCAGGGAACTAGGGTTACATACGCAACCTAGAGACGTTCCCTTTTCAGGAATCGAGCGCTGAAGTGCTTTGGGAACGAGTGTCCAATCACGCCAGACTGACCAGTCCCTGCCTAGTGTGTGTCTGTCGAACACAGCTAGAGGAGGACTGGGGGGCCAGGAGTGGCACTGCGGTCTAGGTTATAGAACCGCACGCAGGTCAGCGGGGTGGACCAACCCGCAGCATTACATATGTCTTAGAGGGGTACTCCAGGGGACCAAAATTTTTAGGGCAGCCACACTCCGGGTGTGTAACATCGGGTCTCTGCCCAGAGATTGCCCAGCCACGGGGGTGTGATAAGCCGAAATGGCGGACGCATGGACTTTTAGGGTGGACGGAGCCAACCCCTTGGTGAACTGTCCCTGGAGGAAATCCAGCACTAAACCAACCAGGCAGTGGACTGGATCCAGCTGGTGGTGCTCACACCACGAGCAGAACAGACGCCACCTGGTGGCATACGACCTCCTAATGGAGGGAGCTCTGGAGTAAAAGAGAATGGTCTCTACCACCTCGGTGGAATTTCCCGAATTTCTCCCAAACCTGCTCCACCACATCGGGGTGGAGTCGCCATTCCCCGGGTCTCAACCCCTGCCTCGACATGGTGTCTGCTGCCTCATTCAACCGGCCCGGGATGTAAACTGCACTCAAAGAGAGCAGTTTCCCCTGGGCCCAAAGGAGGATCTGGTGCGCCAGCCTGCACAGGGGGTGCGAACGCAGACCTCCTCGATGGTTGATGTCGGGGACCACCGCAGTATTGTCCATACGGACCAACACATGGTGACCTCTGAGGTGTGAGAGGAAATGCTTCAGTGCTAGAAGCACGGCCAGCATCTCTAGGCAGTGCCAGTGTAGATGTGGCCCTTCCCACAGACCTCGGGTGAAACGACGAATCATGATCCTCAGAGGAAAAGAGGCAGAGCTAATGCTCTCATCGTAGGGGGAAGAAACCGCTGACCAGCATGCTTCCTGGCCTGTGAGCGAGTGCTGGACCAAGCAGGTGAGGTTGAAGAAAGGGATAAGCCCGTCTTGAAACCCTCTGCGAAGTCCATTTGCGAGCCCCAGGAACTGCCGTGCCGGAGCAATGGCATTGACATGCATCCGGCTCTCTCGAGAACCGACTAGCTTGCTCCGCTCCCAGGAATATCTTTTTTTTTTTTTTTTCTGCCGAACAATTGACAGACAATTGAACACATACACACAGAGCGCTTAGTTTGAACAAACAGAAGCTGCCGCTGCCTTTACTCGATATGCGGTTTATACTTTCTGGTCGTGACGTCACCCCGCCTGTGATGGCCAGTGTCCAATTTTTGACTAATTACACACATTATTTCAGAGAAATAATGTGTGTAAAAGCGTTTCGGCGCAGCTCGAGTTCCTGAAAGGGAACAAATTTTAAGAAATAATATTTGCAATGAAAGTCAGGATTAGGAAAGCCTAAATAAGTGAGTCTGGATTTGATAGGACACATTTCAAAGTAAACATCCTAAAATGCCAACAAAAACACTATATAGTCAAACGTTTCAATCACATGCACATGCATACATGTAGGCACATAATGGTATATACAATTTCCTCTTAAAAGAATTAAAAAACTTAAACATTTTACAGCATGACAATGTCCCTGTGAACAAAGTGTACATAATGACATGGTTTACAAAGAGTGGAAGGAAAGAACTCGGGTATCCTGCATAGAGCCCAGACCTCGACTCCAGTGAACTTCACTGAGATGAATTGGAATGCTTTCTATACCCCAGGCTTTCATTCATTCATTCATTTTCTCCCGCTTATCCGTAATTCGGGTCACGGGGGGAGCAGTCTAAGCATGGCCCCCGCCTCCGACTGCTGCCCAATCCTCATAGCACCGTCCCTTACGGTCCCTCCTGCAGGTGGTGAGCCCACTGGAAGTACCCCAGGCTTCAGTGACTCAATTTAAAGTAAGCTTGTATTGACTTAAGTGTTAATTAGAAGATTAACATAGCGTTACTGAAGCATTTGTTTGATGTTTTAGAACTGGTTCTAAAATAATATCTGGTTAATTTAGGCAGATTTGGCAACCCTTTTATTAATAATAGATCAAAGTGTTCACTTTTTTTGCTCACTGTGGAGGAGCTCTAGACTTAAGCCTGAGTGCTCGCTGCGGATTGAGTGCAGTCTGATCACATGTGACTGTTGTTTGCGTTAATGGCAGAGAATTTGGCACATCATGCTGAAAGGTCTCAGGGCGGCTCAGATTTCTGTTTAGTGATGTGTACATTAGCTTTGTGCTTCCGGTGTTGCATTCTGAGATTGTTTCAGCTGTACCAGTGTAGACTTTGGACCATTTGGACTTAGACTGCGATTGGGATCGTCTGAATGACTGTTAAACAGTCTGTTTCTTGAGTTGAGAAAAGTTTATCATAACTTATCATAAATTAAACAAAATATAACAAATTTGTATAGGAACAATATTCACTTAAAACATTGCATAATCTATTTGTGAATCGATTACCAAACAAGGTACTAAAGTGCAACCGCCGCTTATAACCAGTTTACTATTTTCAACAGTACCAGTCTAACTCTCTCAAAATCAGCTCAATGATCAAACAGCAATAATAAAATGGTTTTATCTGCCTGGTGAGAAGTGCATCCATGACCTCCAAACTCAATCTGTCACCCACATGTAAGCAACATAAAGGATTTTCCACCTCGGTAATTCTGTTCAATATTGCATCAGCCCAGTGTATGTCAGCATTCCCCCTTATCCCCATCCATCCTCTTACTTCACAATGAAGCCGACTTAACCCAAAGCACTGTTATCCTTCAAGAGATCAAAAAACTCAATTTTGTTGTAAATCAAATATTATTTAGTAAATATAAATGCAGCATTAACAAATCACAATGTTAATCCACTGTATTACAGTAATGGCTACTTAGAGGTCAAGTGAAGGTAAGAATAACAAACACTTTTGGTTGCAAGTACTGTGTGTAGTCTTAACCTGGCTTTTTTTAAACTGCACATTTATCATCATTATTATTTATCATGATAACTGACTAGAATAGAAAAATAGCGCATCAATTTTTATATGAAAATGGCAGTTTTGACTAAACAAAAGCAAATTCATTTACAATACTATGCAATAGTTTTTGGCAGGTGTGGAAAAAAAAATGCTGTTAAGTAATAGGGGCGTGTCTAAAGGGGTGGCACAGGGTGGCACCGGCCCCCCATAAAATATAATTTTTATATATTACATATATAAATAGAAATCGTTATGTTACGTTTTTTTGCTGTTGCTTCAAAGATTAAGGGCACAATCACTTTGCCAAATAGTCTTGTGGTAAACACTAAAATGTGTGGTTTTAATAATCTTAGCATTCTGACAATTGGAATTTTAAGATGTAGAATAGTAAATACCTGTTTCTATTGGTAGCCTTATATTTTTTATTTTCGTTTGCAATGTCCAAAAACAGCTTCAAAATTAAATGTTTTTGTCTTTAATCAGATGAAAATATGGTTAATAATTATACTATTTGTGTATTATTGATGATATTGATGAGGTTTGTTAATTTTTAAACTGATTTTTGTGGAAAAAAATGGAAAGGGGACAAAGTCAGGCACAGCAGCAATACATTCAAAGATAGGTAGATGCAGTACAGTGCAGTTGAGAACAATTATTTTCTGTTCAATGGGTTTTATTTATAATATGAGAGATGTGTTAATACAGGCACTTGTGCAGTGGCATTTTTATGACATCCCACTTGTGTTGGGGCACATGACATTTCCCATGGGCCCTCCCTGACTGGTTCTTTTACCACCCCATAAAAAATTTCTAGAATCCCTCCTGTAAAGTAAGCATGCTTTCAAAAATACAAGTGTTAATATTCTATTTTTTATCAATCAACAAAATAGAAAGTAAATGAAAAGAAAAGAAATCCACTCTTTGCCAAACAGCATACATTTTTCTAGGTAAACTGTTACCCAGTTTTGAAGGAACTTAGCAGGTAGGTTGTTCAATCTTGGCAATGGAACATTTTAGAGAGCTAACCACAAATCATCTGTGGATGTAAAATGCCTCAAAACCTCGAGTCTCTTCATTTAATCCCAGACAGAATTGATGTTGAGATCAGGGCTCTGTTGGGGCCAAAACATCACTTTCAAGACTCCTTGTTCTTCTCTATGCTAAAGCTAGTTCATAATGACATTGTATGTTTGGGGTTGTTGTCCTGCTGCAGAATAATTTTGAGGCCAATTAGATACTTCCCTGATAGTATTACATGATAAGCATCTGCCTGTATTTGTCAGCATTGAGGACACTATTAATCCTGACCAAATCTCAACTTCTTTGCACCATCCTTTACTGTTACCGGTAGAGACTCAATACTGTACCACTCTCCAGCCCTTTGGCAAACAAACTGCCACTGCTACAGCCAAATATGTCAAATTGTAATATCAGACCAGAGCACCACCTAAAATTTTCCTGCACCTCAGATTCTGTTTTCATGCATAGTTCAGTTGTTTAGTCTAGTTTACATGTCAAAGGTATTGCTTTTCGGCCCCAATCCTTCCACGAAAGACCACTTGTGGCAAAACTTCTTCAGATAGAAGATTGGTGTATCTTAGTCTCAATGGTTTCTGCTAGCTCTTTGCAGATGCTAATGCTTGATGGTTTGCATTTAAATCTTTACCTGGGAGGGGCCTTGTTGATGCAATATAACTATTTTATGTCTGGTTGTTGCATCTCATCCTTAGTAGCAAATTCAACCATTCTTACTGTACAGCATTTCTTCTACTTAAACCATCTTTAAATGCCGATAAGGATTCCCACAAAGGAAATGGCACAACAAATCGATGACACATTAAAAACAAGCTAGCGACACAGTTGAAGTTGGTGCATGCTAATCAGTGGCGCTATGCTAATGTGGGTGCTTGTTTGTCTGACCCCCTGGAAGAGGCTGCATACTAATAGTACAAGTTCTGCATTGTACTGCGAGAGACTAGCTTGGCCTAAAAGCCCTCATTACTTCAGTCAGCCTTGGCTGTCGAGTCTATGAGGAAGATGAGCCAAACTAGCGGTGAGAGCAGCATGCGTGGCTAATTGGAGCTTTACTGCTCTGAACACATCGACCCGTAACAGATGACATTTGAACAACGTGTTGATTTGCTTCACCTGGAAGTGCACAGCATGGCAGAGCGGCCTGACAGCTTTATACAATCCCCAAACGAAAGCCGCTAAATGCTTGTTGCGGCACTATAATCATCTCATTCCAGGAATTTTGCGCTTTAACATTGTAAAAGTGTAAGACTTTCTGCAAGTTTGGGAAAATCTAACCTATACTTACACTATCAGAATCCAATCAGAATGATGTTATACACAGCGCTCACTACTCCATTTATTATAGTTTTAGCTAACTGGTAAGCTATACTAACAAAAAGAATGTGTGCCAAAACTTGAAAACCTGTATTTTTATAATCATTACTATATAAATCAGCTACTTTATTTATGTACACATATTTGAAACATCAATTTCTCTTCATTTCCTTTAAATATTACTAAGCACATAACCATAAAGATTAAGAATCCAGCAAACCTTTGCAGCATCAAATGGTTTAAGATTATCAGATTGTGTTTGACATATAATCATTAGCTCACAGCAACTAAAGATGGACATCAGACATAATCTTTGCTCAGAGTTCAGTAAACTGTCCCTCACTTCACAGAAAAAAAAGTAATCTACTTGCAACCATGTGGCAAATATTAAGCGCATGTATTCATCACATCTCGCCTCAGAACCATGGCAGGTTTATCTCCTGTATATTCATGCACCAGGAGTGGGAGGATTGGGGAGAAAAAGATGTATGTAAGCATCCACAGCAGTAAGCAGAAAAATAAGACCTCAATTGCTGGAAACGTCAAAATGACAAACTGGGAAGTTTCAAGGTGTCCGGTTGCTGATTTCATGAAAGTTGCTTGTAGCTTCTATAGGGGAGTTTCATTAGCGAAACTAACTTGCAAATTGCACAGGCTACCAGTCAGAAAATAACCTAGAAGCGGCTACAAGTGAAATCATTTAATCCGTCTAATTTACAGTTTATGTACTAAAGCAAAAAACTAATTTGACTAATTAATAAAACTTTGGTTGTTTTGTTTCTCAGTAAGGACAGATTACTCTTGTCGATCACAGTATTTAATTAGGAGAACAACAATGTGAGCAAGAAGACTGCAGTCTGGACAACAGGGATGTAAATAAATACAAGCACATTATTCAAACTGAACAGAGAGTCAGCTTCATTTATCAATTTGTTTAAAAATGCTGGTGTAATATTTTAGCCTCATTGAAATACATATGAGCTAAAAACAAAAATAGTATGATATGAAAACAGATGACAACAATATTTAACAGCTTTAATTGTCTCAGCAAATATCAGTCATGAGCCTTCGACATGCGGACGTTTTTTAACCTCTCATGCACCCTTTTGCATGCAGTTTTAGAAAGGGCGAAGAGATCGTATCAAAACTGATCTATTCAGGAAGAAGCCCAATGATGGTATGCAGAACACTAGGGTATATACAGCATATTGTAGGTTGAATCAGACCAGATTGTTTAATATCCTTATCTGAAACATGCCAGTGGCAGGAACATTTTCAAGCACTGACAAAACTGCACAAAATATTTTTTTTATTCGAATTAGAGCTGGTTCTAAAGTGCTGCACGGCATTAAAAGAAGACAGCGTGGCAAATAGGAGCGATTTCTAAATCAGCTTTCTTGCTGTGGAAAAAAAATTATAATAAAAAACCCTCTAAATATCCATTTCCACCTAAGCAGAATGCGTTAAATCTTCCCATTGGGTTAATGCCAGCTGAGCCATTGCACAGACAAGCCCATTCTGCCTAAAACTATTCATTCCTGAATTTGTGTAATTATTTATCGTTTGATCAGATTTAAAATTTTTCAATGAACACTAAAACATCATAGTTTTCTGTATTTTATCCACGTACACTACAATAGAAATAAATCAGCTGTTTGTACTTGCCAGCGCTTCACTTTTTCCACATTTTGTTACGTTACAGCATTATTCTAAAATAGATTAAATTCGTTATTTTCCTCAATATTTTACAAACAATACCCAAAATGACATGACAGACGTGTGTTTGGAATCTTTGCAAATGTATTTAAAAAAAAAAAAGAAATTACATGTACATAAGTATTCACAGCTCAATACTTTGTTGAAGCACCTTTGGCACCATTTACAGCCTCAAGTCTTTTTGAGGATGATGCTACAAGCTTAGCACACCTATTTTTGAGCATATTCTCCCATTCTTCTTTGCAGAACCTCTCAAGCTTTCCCAGATCTGTGATTTGATACAATCCTATCTCGGGGGTCTACAGACAATGGACTTCATGGCTGAGTTTGTGCTCTGATGTGTGTCTTTCCGAATCATGTTTAATTAACTGAATTTACCACAGGTGGACTCCAATCAAGTTGTAGAAACATCTCAAGGATGATCAGTGGAAACGGGATGCACCTGAGCTCAATTTTGAGTGGCAATTAAGTGGCAATTCTGTGAATACTTATGTATGTGATTTTTTTCATTTCTTATTTTTAAGAAATTTGCAAAGATTTCAAACTTTTATGTTGTCATTATGGAGTATTGTCTGTAGAATATTTTAGGTAAATAATGAATTTAATCCATTTTGAAATTATGCTGTAATATAACAAAATTAGTTAATAATTTAACAAATTACAGTCCGTAATTTAGCAAAACAGAGCAGTTTATAGTTCAATACTGTATAAGTATATATGTATGTGGCATTGGACCTGCAGATGAGTGCCAGTTCATGAGTGGAGGCTGCTATGTTTTCCTGCTGGCCAAAACTGAAAGTTTATAAAAGTCGAACGATATTAACTCTGGCACCATCTGTAATTGTAGAATTTGATATTATATGATATATGAGGAGTTTTACGGCGGTATGAATTTCTAACACGTTTATAGGATTGATTGATGAATGGTTTCATTTATTTATTTATTCATTCATCCTTAGTTATTTTCCTAGTCAGGGTTGTAGTGGTTTAGAGAATTCGACTCACAAGCTGAGACCTCAGTGATGTAGCATTGGGTAAATTCTAGTGCTGACAATTCAAACTAAGCTACATCCGCCACAGCGGATCATAGGTCTCCATACCCCCATGATCCGCTGTGGCGACCCCAATGGGAGAAGCCGAAAGAAGAAGAAGAAGAACTACAAAAAAAACATTCATGTTTAAACCTCAGCCATTTCAAGATCAAATACAAGCCTATAAACGTAAATCGCATCCAGATAGATCCAACTATATATGTACACCCCTACTAAACAACACACAACACGCTCTGGCATTTTCCCACCATTTCTGGTCTATTAAATGCCACTTTAAAAGCTGTGATATCATCATCTATAACCGGTCTATATAATAACATTTAACAGAAAACGATTTATTTTGTTAGCCATATAATTGAATCCTAGTATAAATGGTTATATGAGCTTTCAGGTCTTCCAGAGGAATAATAAAGAGTGACTCCATGCCTGTGCATTACATCACACAAGTCTTTTTACTTCAAGTTTCTCTTTTTGCTATTCGATCACTCAATTAGGGTACTGCTTCCAACTGAAGTCATTTTAATATAACTTCATCACTCATAGGGGCCACGGTTACACAACTAATGATACATGCTGCTTTTCTGGATGTTTAAAAATACAAATATGCAACATATTTATTTTGTTTTTGTGTAAGTAAAAGTAGGAGCCAGAATGCAAAATGCCAAGAACGAAGGTTCCCTGTTCCTTTATTTAAATCAATAAAAGCCATTTAGCAGGCTACTTCTCCAACATCTGTTGCTTGCTTTATTTGCCAAAAGAATAGAATTGATTACCCCTGGTGTCAAATATATTAAACATTTAATCCAATAAAGTACCCATAATGCATTCAAGAAAAGTGCACCCTGCCCTTTGAGAAAACAATATTGTGAATATCATATGCACACAATTTACCTTAGAGCTATCATCCATATTCATAGACTTTTATTATAAAAGCTACACTGGCAGATTCAAATCAATTCAAGTTCTTTTTTCCGTTAATGTGGTTCCTTGTCTAATCTATGGAACGACCGTAACTTAAACCTCATAATTTCTTCATTCCAGATGTGGTACGATCAAGACAACAATATCTTAAATTAGCGTGCATTCCATTTGCTTGTTTTGTGATGCCTGCACATTGTATTTACTTACCACCTAAATGCTTTTGATTATTTTAATTGTTGACTCATGCAAATACAGAAACTCTAATTTGTGTGTTAAATAAATAAATCAATAAATAAATAAAAGTAAAAAAATTAATAACTGAACACTTATGTATTAATCACACTTATGCTCTTGTTGAACATCCCATTCGAGATTCAGTCCACCTTTCCTTTTATTATAATCTCTACTCTTCAGGGAACAATTTTCACTAGATTTTAGAGTGTATCATGGGGATTTGTGCTTATTCATCTACAAGAGCATTAGTGGGGTCAGCTACTGATGTCAGGCAAGAAGGCCTTGGGGGACAGTTCATCATTCACTCAAGGTCTCACTTCCAACTCAAGCCTTTTCAATACATTTGACTCCATTAGTCATAGGACCCACAGTTCCACAACTTACTGACACAGGCTGATTTTCTGTATACTGATTCCATGAATGTAGATTTCCTGTTCCGTTATTCAAATGAGGAGTTGAGGTCAGGGCTCACTCTAGTTAATTCACGTTAGCCACTGAGTTCGCTTTCTTACACAGTAGCATTTTTCTATGCTGGAACAGGTTTGGGCTTTCAGTTCCAGTGAAGGAAAATTGTAAATCGACAGCATTAAAGGCGTTCTGTACAATTGTTTCAACCATGTGACAACAATTTGGTGACGGCCCACATATGGGTGTTATGCGACGGCATCTATATCCGTTCAGCTTTCTAGTGTATTCATTTGTTTTGCTGTCAGACTGGATGAAAAATTCTAACCCCAGTTTAACTACATGCGATCCTTGAAAGTCCTTTGATTAAAATCCAAAGTGTCCAAACTGTCCGCCTGTTTCTGTAGCAACATGTGAAAAAATAGAGGCAAGAAATCAATATTTGACACTTATTTATAGATTAACTTGTTTCTTTGCTGCAACAGGCACAAGCGCAGAACAGTTGTGTAGCTCAGGACAACCGACTGTCGCTCTTGCCTTACTTGCTAACATGAATCGCTAATGCTGGTTTCTCAAATTACAACATGAAGAAGGTCAGAGAGGCCATGCAAGCACTTGTTTCCTCCCTTGCCATTTCATGATTGGACTACGAAAACTAACTCCTAGCATATTTGCAATCCAACCCTTGCAACTCACCCCTGATGAAGCTGCCAGACTTGTTATCAATCTCTTCAAGTAATCCTAGGTTATAAAAATCGACGCATTCCCTGTTTATCTGTAGCTGCCCACATCTGTTTTAAACAAATGATGCTTGACTTTTAAGCCAAAAAAATTGACATTGGAATTAAATTCTTGTGGCGGTCTGAAAAGCTATGTCTTTAACAAATACTACCTCTTCACAAAGCATGTGCTGAATTAACACTCATGAGTGAAGTTGCAGACAATATATATATTTTTTTAAAGCCAGAGATCCAACAGTAGATTATAATGTACTGACCACTCATCAGAAGTAAGTGACAATGTCTTTCCCATTAAATAATGCCATTGCAAAAGTAGGTAGCATTTTCCTCTAACAAAATGAAAGCAAACAAGCTAATAAATAAATAAATAAATAAATAAATAAATAAATAAATAAATAAATAAATAAATAAATAAATAAATAAATAAATAAATACAACTATCAGTTATTACTTCAAGCATTTTAGATAGACAGCTAGGATTCTCTTTTCGTTCCATACCTTTACAAACACTCATGGTTTTAAGGATTCTCCAGAAGCATTTCTGACACAACATGAATGAGGCATATGAGCCATGTTGGTAACTTCTTGCTTAACAGTTCCAATGCTAAGAAATCAAGCTTAAACTTTTTCAAGTCTAATTTGTCTAATCAAAAATCAAAAATACATTTTCCTCAAGATATTGTTGAGTCTGTCTGTCAAGTGCAGGCCTGAATGTTCTCTGAACCAAAGGTTTTACCTGTACTCCTCCTGAGTAAAGATGGGAATGGCAGAAGGCTGCAGGACAGTAATTTCCACCAAGGTCTTATTGGACTTCACCGGCTCCCCATCATCATAAGCAATGATCGCCAGCTTCACGGTAAATAAAAATAAATACAAAAGGACAACATCATTTTTCTGAGGCAGGAGATGGGATGCAGCTGCACAAACAACAGATGTTTATTTTAAAACGCACACTCAGATTTCTGCAGTGTTCGGGGTGGATGTACTTACAGTAAATTTGGTGTTGGGATCCTCATTAAGGTTGACCTTTGTGAGAATATTTCCTGTGTCCTCCTCTACTTCAAAAATGCTGGCACTGTAGGGGAAGTGCTCCAAATCCAGTTTGTAGTGCACTCGACTGGCAGGTGTGCCCTTTGAGGTAAAAACATAAACAAATTTCATATTCTATATATACATACATACATACTGTATGTGTGTCTCCAAAGACATTGAATGCAATTGCGTGCCTTTAACTTTGTGGCAACAGTTTGTGAAAGAATCACATATGGATGGGATAATCAAGTGTCCCAATACTTTCATCATATATTGCATTTTTTGTTCTTTTCTTTATAGCTAAATTAGGTTTTCTAATTGTAGAAATAAATACATTTTTCCATCATGCCTCTATGTGGTACGTGTTGCCATAAAGCTTAAAATACATAATGGTATAGAATGCTTGTTTATGTTCTGTCATTACAATTTTTCTTTTACTGGAAGGAAGAGACCCAAATCTGTTCCAGCATGTCAATGCCCCTATATAGTGTGAGCTCTTTGAAGACAAGGTTTGTGTAAAAAAAAAAAAAAAACCCTTAAGTGTTCTGTACAGATACCTGGCCTTAAACCGACAAAATGCACCCCCAGGCCTTCTTACATGACATCAGTTCCACATCTCTCCAGTGCTTTCATGAGTGAATGGCCACAAATCCCATCAGCCATTCTCTGTAATCTAGTGCAGAATCCCAGAGTCCCAGGATGTTTCAGATGTCCACAAACCTTGGGCCACATTTGTGTATTATAATATTTATTATATGTTATATGCACTATACATGTTATTTAAAGGTCATTATTTGACCTTAATTACAAAAATATTCTTCTTCTTCTTCTTCTTTCGGCTGCTCCCATTAGGGGTCGCCACAGCGGATCATCCGTCTCCATACCACCCTGTCCTCTATATCTGCCTCTTTTACACCAACTACCTGCATGTCTTCCCTCACCACATCCATGAACCTCCTCCTTGGCCTTCCTCTTTTCCTCCTACCTGGTGGCTCCATCTTCAGCATTTTTCTACCAATATAATTCATGTCCCTTCTCTGCACATGTCCAAACCATCTCAATCTCGCCTCCCTCACCTTGTCACCAAAACATCCTACATGTGCTGTCCCTCTAATAAACTCATTTTTAATCTTGTCCATCTTTGTCACTCCCAACAAAAACCTCAACATCTTCATCTCTGCTACCTCCAGCTCCACCTCCTGTTTTTTACTCAATGCCACTGTCTCTAATCCATACAACATCGCAGGTCTCACCACAGTCCTATAAACTTTCCCTTTCATTCTTGCAGATACTCTTCTATCACAAATCACTCCTGTCACTCTTCTCCACCCACTCCACCCTGCCTGCACTCTTTTCTTTACTTCCCTAACACACTCTCCATTACTTTGCACTGTTGACCCCAGGTACCTAAACTCCTCCACCTTCTCCACCTCTTCTCCCTGCAACCGCATCACTCCACTGCCCTCCCTCTCATTCACACACATGTACTCTGTCTTACTCCTACTGACTTTCATTCCCCTTCTCTCCAGCGCATATCTCCACCTCTCCAGGCTCTTCTCAACCTGCTCTCTACTCTCACCACAAATCACAATATCATCTGCAAACATCATAGTCCAGGGAGACTCCTGTCTGACCTCGTCCGTCAACCTGTCCATCACCACTGCAAACAGGAAAGGGCTCAGGGCCGATCCTTGATGCAGTCCAACCTTCACCCTGAACCAGTCTGTCGTACCTACTGCACACTTTACTGCCGTCACACTGTCCTCATACATGTCCTGCACCACCCTCACATACTTCTCTGACACACCTGACTTCCTCATACAATACCACAAACTCCTCTCTCGGCACCCTGTCGTACGCTTTCTCTAAATCCACAAATACACAATGCAGCTCCTTCTGTCCTTCTCTATACTTCTCCATCAACATCCTCAAAGCAAATAAGGCATCTGTGGTGCTCTTCCTCGGCATGAAACCATACTGTTGCTCACAGATGGTCACCTCTTCTCTCAGCCTGGCTTCCACTACTCTTTCCCATAACTTCATGGTGTGACTGATCAACTTAATTCCCCTGTAGTTACTGCAGGTCTGCACATCTCCCTTATGCTTAAAGATCGGTACCAGCACACTCCTTCTCCATTCCTCAGGCATCCTCTCCCCTTCCAGAATACTGTTAAACAATCTGGTTAAAAACTCCACTGCCATCTCTCCTAAACATCTCCACGCTTCTACCGGTATGTCATCTGGTCCAACCGACTTTCCACTCTTCATCCTCTTAATCGCTGCTCTCACTTCCTCCTTACTAATCCTATCTACATCCTGCTTCACCAACTCCACATCCTCCAACCTTCTCTCTCTCTGATTTTCCTCATTCATCAGCTGCTCAAAATACTCCCTCCATCTTCTCAACACACTCTCCTCACTAGTCAACACATTTCCCTCTCCATCCTTTATTGCTCTAACTTGCAGTACATCCTTTCCAGCTCGGTCCCTCTGCTTGGCCAATCGGTATAAATCCTTTTCTCCTTCCTTAGTGTCCAACCTCTTATACAGCTCCTCATATGCCTTTTCCTTGGCTTTCACCACATCCCTTTTAACCTGCTGCCGCATCTCCTTGTACTCCTGCCTACTTTTCTCATCACTCTGTCGATCCCACTTCTGTTTTGCCAATCTCTTTCCCCTAATTCTCTCCTGCACTTCCTCATTCCACCACCACGTCTCCTTGTCTTGCTTTCTATTTCCAGAATTACAAAAATATATGACCTTCATTACATAACTATATGACTATATGCATTAAATGCACGCTTACAATACATTTTTAGTTTTTATTTCAAGTCAAATGACAAAAGTAAATCAAATAATATGTCATATCTGCTCACACATCATGTCTAAAACAAAAGCTGTCATTTCAACGTTTGTATGCTTATCCTTAAAAATAATACAGTACATGAAATGAGTGTCACTATAATCGATATATTATTCTATATCTGTATATGAAAAATGGCACATTGCATTTCAAACTATTGAAAAAAGCAAGTTTATATGTTTACTACAGCAGGAAAACTCCCGAATTCATGTACATATCGAGCACGATTATTCATGTTGAACTAGACACTGGTGCCTTATTTGCATGTTCCCTTTCTGTTGCTGTTTTTCAGGTCTCTTTTTAAGCTGACATGCTTTGTTGCACTGACATAGAGCGATGCAGGCCTGCAACCCCACTGTGCCGCAGACAATGTGGATAATGAAATAAAGTGACAAATAAAGACGACGTTTGGGGGGCTGCACCCTGTCAGCGCTGTGACGATGCCCAAATTCATTCATCCTCCCTCACACTACAGAGACATAGCACATCCTCCAAGAGTGCCAGTTTTTCATCGATGCTTGATCCTTAAGTGACTCATCGGCTAATTGTGGAGCACTCGGGGTGAATAGAGCAAGAGGCGAGGATTAAAAACAACGGCACACCGCTTCTTGTCAAATTTTATCAAATCTTTTTGATTCGCTTTTTCTGTCGTCACTGTCGCTGCATGTGGTAGATTCTTATTAACATCAATCCCATTCTGTCAGTCTGTCGTTTTAATTTAAGGATGTAATTGCAGATATAATTACCTCTACTATCTTACCTAATAAAGGAATTAAGCAAATTTAAAGAAAGTGTGTAGGCGGGCAATATAAAAAGGAAAAAGAAAGTAATTGGATTTACTTGAGTATGAGCACAGACAGCTTATGAATAAAACACACACTGAGGTTAAGGATTGCAATGCAAATAAGAAGACGGAGCTGACAGATGCTTTGAAAATATGTGTGCCGAGTGAAGTTCAGGAGGAAAATCTAATCGAATAAAAAAAAGAATGATTGTGTTCAATGATTCTCACCTAAGCTAAATGAAGCCAATTTGTGGATTGTAGCTATTTTCAGATCTGTTCAAAAGTAGTAAAATCACAAAGATAGTTCTGCTACAGCAGTTATGACAGAAAGCAACGTGAACAGCTCAAAAGGAACCAAACAATACAATATTATACAGTAAACGGACACTTTATTGATTGCTGGGAAATCTGTAGTTCCTCACTGACAAGGTACAATAATTCAGTGAGGTTTAGTGCAGCAACAACTGAGACTTGCTCTGAAAGAGAGCTTGATTTTGAGACACAGATTTGTACTTTTGCTTAGAATCCAGTTAAAGGGGAATGTCCAATTATGATATTTTGTATGCCAGAATTTCCCCTTTTCTTTTGACAGACTGAGGTTCGATCTGGCACGACTCGATTTTTATATATAAAAATATTATATCAATATTCTTTTCTGTACTCAAATAAACTTCTGGCTGTCGGAATCTAAAGCAGGTGCATTAAACAAAATAAAGCACTATTATTTTAATAACGCTGAAATGATTAAACTAATTCAATAATAAAACCTTTTTGTTTTGCTGGATGCAGTTCTTCTGACCTTCTCTTTAACAGGGTCTGGCTTGATAGTGTTCTTCAGCCCTGACTTTATTGTACTAGCAAAAGGATACGTGTTTAAGAGACTCCATTGCACTTCTGTAAGCTACACTGGTTAAAGACATCTGCCAAATTCTTTTAATGTACCCTACTGTATTTGGGTTCATTTCCCTACAAGAGCATTAGTTAAGGACAAGCACTGGTGCTAAGTAAAGAGAACCCTGGTTTCCCAAGGGAATGAGACACTGAATCAACTATGCTTTGGGAATGTCTCTGCGTGACCACACTCTGAATCACCTGTGTTGTCTTCCAACGGAAGCGTGTGACATCACAAGTGGGATGACGCAGCGACCAGGAAGCTACAAAAGCACATGTGGGGGAGACGGAAGGGAAGGAAGCGCTCGCAGGGATGCAGGAAGTGTGGTACCGATATGCAGTGTATCATTCTCTTGGGGAACCAGAGTTACATATGTAACTTAGAGACGTTCCCCGAGCTGCATCAACAATGCTTTGGGAAAGAGAGTACAACACTATCAGACTTACAAATCCCTTCCTAATGTGGATAGGCACAGCTTGGTCGAAGGACTGAGGGGGCAGGTGTGGCATTAAGGTCAAGGCTGTAATGCCTTATGAAGTTTATAGGAGTGGACCAGCCGCAGCATTGCAAATGTCCTGAAGAGAAACCCCAGAAAAAAAGGCCTTGAAAGCTGCCACACTTGAGTGAGACCTGACCCTGAAAGGACTCATAAGAAGGGGAGATACCACAATCCACCTGCTGAGGGTCTGCTTGTCCGCAGGAAGACCCCTCTTATACGGACCGTAGCAGACAAACAGCTAGAGTCTGACTTCCTCCACCCCTCTTATACGGACCGTAGCAGACAAACAGCTAGAGTCTGACTTCCTCCACAGGGCAGTTGGACACACGCAATTAAGCTTCTCCTGGTCGGGGTCCATTAAGGGCACCTTGTGCAAGGGTTTAAAGGGAGGTTTGGACAGGGCATCCAGAACCACGGCCAGATCCCACAAAGGCAGGCCACAGCCTGAAGGATTGCTTACCTTTTTCCTTTACCTTTTTACCTTTTTCGGCTTGCCATAGCAAAACCTAAGAGAAATGAGCACAGACACACAGAGCGTTTTCTGAAAAACAGAAGCTAGCGCGGTGTGCTTCGAGCGCAAGTGCTTTTGTAGATTCCTGGTTGCTACGTCACCCCCGCCAGTGATGTCACGTGCTTCCGTTGGACAGATTACACACGTGGTTCAGATTGTGGTCACTGAGAGGCATTCACAAAGTGTCCCTTGAATTCATAAAGGGGAATGGTAAATTGAATGCTTCTAAAATTTTGCCAGCAGTTTGGAGAAGGCCCACATTACGGTCATGTGATGGGTAGGGGTCCATATACTGTACGTTTGGCCACACGTGTATGAAGGTCTCTCCTTTGCAAGATTTCTCTATTATGCTGGTGCAAGTGCCCAATCACCAGTATTGAATACAAGCTCAATAATTTGATTAAGTTCAAATAGAGACTCTGGAAAGCTATACTCTATCAAACCAAGTAGAAACTCTGTGTTCTGCCCTGGTTGAACAAAGACACACATTCAGTAATGGACTCTGCTTTTTTACTTGTCGGTTGTGCTTGTGCTTTACAGCATGGTAAAATTATTTCATTGCATATCCCAGTGATGTTAGGAGCTGTGGTCAAAGAACAGAGTCAGCCATGATACAATGCCCCTGAAGCACTAAGTTTTAGGGGCCTTGCTCAGGGCCCCAAGAGCAACAGCCTTTCGATTGTGTAACTCTGACATTCCAATTAGTAACCCAGAGCCTTAACCACTTAGTACCACCTCCATGCTATATCTTTCTTATCTCTATGCTGTCTGTCATAATCCTCCTTCTTTTTTAAATGGTTGTTTGTGTTTTATTTCACACTGGTACAATGAGCATTGTTGCTGATTGCATGTGGCACTGTGCCTATAATAGTTAAGTAAAAGTTGCTTATGTGGTTGCTTACTGTTAATAAGAACTGGTAATAATCTTCTATGGGTACGTAATAAGGGAGGTAGATTAGGCAGGAGATTGCACTTTTGATTGCGCTTTTTCTCCTGTATTGGGATGCAGAGTATAATATTCTATTAATATTGTTTTGTTTTTTTTATATAATGAGTGTTTTGGGCAGAAGGCGAGTCCATGCTTTCATTCATGCTGGGTGTAACACTATCTTCAGCAATTTGCCTCTGTAATTAGTGCCCTATTTCTGGTAAATCACTGCAACTCCCTTCTGAGTTGCCCTGTAATGATATTATCCAATATTTCCTATATCAGATAGTGATATTATTCAAACTCCATCATCCATTCATCACTGCGCACAGCTAGAAACACTTGTGATCCTCCATCTGTGTCCATGACCATGAAACTACACCGAGTGTGTTAGTGTAACGTGAAATAGCGCAAAAAGAGTCTTTCCATCACCAAGTCAGTGACTTTACACAACAAATGAGCCCTGTTAAAAAGGGCAAAGTGTTACTTTTTAAGGAGGATTATTCCATACCACTTCACTGAGCGATTATCGCTCGAGCTGTTTATAGGATTTGGTTAATTGCATATCACATTGAAGAAAAAAAAAAAGGAAGAAAGAAATCTTAGATAAGACAGAAAATTAGAGAAGTAATGGGACTCGTACTACTGAGAGCCCAGCAGACTGTGATTACTTTTGCCTTCATTAACAAATGTAATTTACAGCAGAAAAAAAAATGACTTATAGAGCAGGCTTCAAAAGACCCAGGAGGACACAATGAGGGGGAAAAAACTCACACTTAGAAAGCAATGAGGAAGAGTGTAATTGAAGAGCAATAACACTGTGCACTGTCTAATTGTAAAATCCTTTCCTTTTCATTCAGGAGCGGAAAACTACTTGAGATTATAGACAACAACGGAGACTTGAGCTCCTTGGGGTATAAACAACTGGAATTGTATTGGAGGGCTACCGCTTATGCACACAGACATTGCGCCCTTGAGCAAACTAATTAGTCCCAAATAGCTCCTAAGCTGCTGAGGCAGGGTTCTCGTTGCTGTCAACACTCTCCTTTTCTTACTCTCTTGTAAAAGATAATACATGCTCAGTGTACTTTTCCTAGTAAACTCTCAGTGAAAGTAATGTGAAAGTCAAAGATACCAGGTATGCATGAGCGAAATGGTCATTTTTCTGCAATGATTAAAGTGTTAATAAAAAAGAAATTAATAAATAAAAATAAATCGTCGATGTTGAGTAAGAATGATTGCTTTTAATAGAACAGAGTTTGAGGTTTCGGCCTATATTTCTTCAGTGGTGAGTCACAGTGGTAATCAAGACAACTTTTCTCTTCGACGGAAAGGAAAAAAAAAAATCACTGAAGATCATGCACTTACATCTTATTTGCATAATATGCTAAACCTACTTTGTAAACTTGTTCTAAGCTGGTCACCAAATCTATATATTTATGTGAATATTACATCCAGGGTGTATTTCTATCTTTTGTCCAGAGAAAGGGTTCAGAAGTCAAAAAGTGGAAACTATGAGATAAATAAATGAAAGAGTTGTCTTTGACACTTTTTCTTTATAATTCCTGCTCTTGCAGCTGTACATAATTCCTGTTTAATTGAGTAAATGTTATGGTTTTAACATTTGGGTACAAAGTGATTAGGTTTATAAATATTGTTAGTTTTCTTTCACTTAGTAGATAGATTTCATTTGATTTCTAGCTCTTTAAATCATCTTTTAGTTTTTACAGACATTTTAGTGATCATCATGCACGTCTGTGTGCAAGAGAGCACAAAGTATTCTCCTTTGGTTTGGTATCTATCTAATGAAAGAAGGAAAACTAGCAAATAGATGCGAATTTGCAAACCAAACATCTTAAACACCTGCAACTTCCTGCATTCGTGTCATTTTAAAATTAACTGCCCCATATTCCAACGTCAAAATGTTATTCTTAACACATTTTTTTCCACACCATATTTGGAGGTGTTTTTTTTTTTTTTTTTTCCCACACATCATATTTGGAGATGGGGGAGTGGTGGCTCCAGCGGTTAAGGCGCTGGGTTGCCGATCGGAAGGTCTGGGGTTCAAGCCCCGGTATCGCCAAGCTGCCACTCTTGGGCCCTTGAGCAAGGCCCTTAACCCTCTATGCTCCGGGGGTCCCTTACGAGGGAAATATCAAGGTCCGTGGCGTCGGAGTGACGTGGGGCCACCTTCCCGTGGGCTCACCACCTGCAGGAGGGACCGTAAGGGACGGTGCTGTGAGGATTGGGCAGCAGTCGAAGGCGGGGGCCTGCTTAGACTGCTGCCCCCGCGACCCGAATTACGGATAAGCGGGAGAAAATGAAAAATGAATGAAAAAATTAATATTTGGAGATTCTTTATCATGATTTTCTAAAAGTGTAACTGCTTGTCATCTTTCCTTGCTGTTTTATTTTATCTCGAGCCCCCCGATGAATTGCTGCTTACTGTTATCTCGGACCATTCTCAAAACTCATATCATCCAGAAACATACTAGCAAATGCTTCATTGTTATTTCCCTACTGATCTCAATTTCATTGAAAGAATTAGCAAAACACCTGCAAAGGGAAGACAGTCAAGCAAAAAAGTGAAAAAAAAACTTGAAGGTGTTGCCATTTCGATCAGAAACCACAGTATTCCCCAGCTATACTTTTCTGCCAAAAGTGACTCATTGAAATGTCACTCACACCAGTAAAATGTGAGGTTCATCAAATGGCTTTATGGCAGTCTGCCTCATTTAAAGGTATAAATGGCAGTCATTTACCACTATCCGCAACTAAACGCTCTGGTTCAGAATATAATGACGCTCATGGTGGATAGTCGGAGCAGGAACCGGGGATCATTTAGAAGGGGGTTGAGGAGCCGAGCATCCGTTGCATCTGTGGGATGTGTGACACCCACTTAGCCTTATTGAGCAGGGTAAACAAGAACTGAATTCCGATCAGTTTGTGTATGCTGTAAAGTGCTGACACACTAAGGCGAGTGACAAGCTAAATTCAATCGGTGCCCTCAGCTGGGGTTTGGCTGCTCCAGTCAGCGCTGGCATGGGGTGAGTTATGGGCTCTAAACGACTGAGCAGAAATCAGCCCCCTGCAGCCTTTCGGCAAAGAAGGTGAGACCATGGGCACATTGCATCATCACTGGCATGTCTTTTAACGCAAAACTCAGAAAACTCTGTGTGTATGTGTGTGTATATGTGTGTATAATTAGAATGTGTGTGGGTACACCGTTGTGGACTTGGATAAGGAATAAGTGGCAAATATGGAGTGCATGTGAAAGAGAGAAGAAAAGCAAGAGTCTGTCAGAGTGTCTTTAAGTATATATGTGTGTGTGTGTGTGTGTGTGTGTGTGTGTGTGTGTGTGTGTGTGTGTGTGTGTGTGTGTGTGTGTGTGTGTGTGTGTAAGAGAGAGAGAGAGAGAAAGAGAGTGAGTGAGAGAGAGAGAGAGAGAGAGAGAGAGAGAGAGAGAGAGAGAGAGAGAGAGAGAGAGAGAGAGAGAGAAAGAGAGAGAGAGAGAGAGAGAGAGAAAAGAAAGAGAGATCAACAGGGATGCAGGCTGTCTGCTGCAGGCACCAGACTGAGCTCTACGGAGATAGCTCGGCTGTTGTAAACAACACACACACATACGCACACACATGCACTCAAACATGCAGGCACAAACACACAGCCAGATTATTAATAATAGTGGATAGGACATACTTAAACAACCCGAAGACACTTGACGCATGCTGTCAGAACGAATTTCTTTGTTAGCATATTTTGATCATATCAAAAAATAAAATCATACAAAATTAAACCATATCACATGCGTCCTTCAAACAAAGTATTGGGACACCTGACTTTTCCAGACATATTTGGTTCTTTCCCAAAAAGTTGTTACCAAAAAGTTGGAGGCAGACAATTATATAGGATGTCCTCGAAAGTGTCCGATTTTATTTCCATGTCCATTCCCCTGAACTAGGAGACCTGTTCCAGCATGACAATACTCCTGTACACAAAGCCAGCTTCATGAAGATATTTACTTGGGTTAGAGTGGAAGATCCTGCTGTTGAGATCTGACCTTAGCTCTATTGAACACCTTCGGGATGAGTGTGAATGCTGGCTGCACCCCAGGCCTTTTCACCTACATATCAGTACCTGATTTTACTAACACCCTTGTGGCTGAATGCGCACAATCAAAATCCTAAATCTTGTGGAACATCTTCTCAGAAGAATGGGGGTTATAATAACTGCAAAGGGGGACTAAATGTGAAATCAAATATTCAAAAAGCACATACGAACCACATAAATATATATAACAAGTCTTTTATTAATTTAAGTTTAGTATTTCTTTGCATCTTCTTGCAAAAGTGCTTAATAATCAGAGCAATGGGTTATGAATAATAGATTTTATAATAGAATAATAGAATCTCTGTTGCTACTTTCTCAGGCCTGCCCCTGGATGCTGCATGCAAAACATCGGATTTTGAAAATGCTAGCGAATTCACCTCATTAACATTTAAACAAAGACCTGAACAGATAATCTTAAATAATTATAACATTCGCACAGGCATAAGATTATCTGAATAATTGGAGGCCATTAGGCTTACCAGTAGGCCAAAGACTTACTGGAAAAAACTTCTCTGCAATAAAACTATCATGTAATAAGTTTTTGTGACAAACAAACATGCAAACAGAAGTAAACTGTGTCTAAAATTGTGTGGTATCGTTTTAACAGAACAAAGTGACTGCTTGTGTGCAATAATATGCATAACTTCTTACAAC
This sequence comes from Silurus aristotelis, assembly GCF_946808225.1. Taxonomy (NCBI): domain Eukaryota; kingdom Metazoa; phylum Chordata; class Actinopteri; order Siluriformes; family Siluridae; genus Silurus; species Silurus aristotelis. Next base: position 21,786,584 of record NC_139585.1, read on the forward strand.
TTATCCTTTATCAACAGCACATCCTAATCAATCCAACAAATAAACTGGAACATGCAGGGTTATGGTTATAGGAAAAAAAAGAAAATTAAAAAGGGGACCCTGACACCTAATTGTAAGGGGGTGTGTCTTGTTCCTGCCCCCTGTAGCCCAGCAAATTAGGGCATGCAACAAGTATTCCACCTTACCTTTTTAATCAAGGGTCCAACAAAGGACTCCTTCAACAAACCTTCTCGAGCACACTCTTGTAGCGAAGCCTTGCATCTTCCATGTTTTTCTACATTTTCATGCCTCTCTTTCATGTTTGCACAGTCATAACCTGACCCCGATATGCCTAGTCTTGTCTTTTCATGCATCTCAGCTGCTAGATATCTGTGTATTAGCGATAACCTCTGCTAATTCTGTTCATGTTGAGGACTGCTATATGCATGAACTTCTCATAGCCTGGTTAACTCTTCTATGCTAGCCCTAGATTTTCCTTATTTGCTGTGTTCCTAGATTAGTTTCTTTACAATGGCATTGCTAGATAGTTATATCTGTATCATTGCTTTGTCAATTTTTGTTCTAATGTTTTTGTCAATACATCCTCACACTTTCTCTCGCCTTTCTCTTACTCCACAACTTACAATTATATAATTAATCAATCAGGGCTTTGTTCAAAAGCCGAACAATGGCAGCATTGTTTTCCTGGGATTTTATCTTAACCTACCGAACAGAAGTCTAATGTCTTAACCGATAAGCTTCCTGTATACCTTCCTGTATACTCCACCTCAACCAAAGGTGCTGAATCCAAGGGTACTCTAAGAATCTAAAATTTGTTAACAAAATAGAACCTACGAAATCAGCATCCAAAACAAAAGAATCTGCTAGCACAATGTTCCATCTCATGTCTGCCATTGAATGTTAATCAATGGATTGTTTTTTATTAAATGACCTCTAGATGTAAAAATATGTGTGCACGCATAACTGTCTGTAAAGGTATTCTGGATGTGTCTAAAAGATGGCTGGATGAAAGATCTGATTAACTGCATAATACTTGCAATCCAGAATTGCAATACTACAGAGCATGTAGATCTACAATAAAAAGCATTAGTATCAGTGGACTTTCGCATCAGTAGCCTGATCCAAAGTGGCATGCCTGATCCAAAGCAGAAGGAACGTCTCTTGGTTACGTATGTAAGCCTAGTTCCCTGAGGAAACGAGACGCTGTGTCGGTTCCGACGCAGCTCGAGTTCCTGAAAGGGAACCAGTGCACTTTTAAGCAGTGCTTTTCATAGCCATGGCTTGTGATTTATGAATAAAAGAGACATTTACCCACGTGGTACGCACCATTGCACATTCAGCTACTGAGTCTGGGCAAATGTCATTAGTGGGTACAGGTGCTCAGAGCAGTTATTTTTGTTCTCACAGTGGATGACATTTGCATGCACAGGTACAGTGTTTTGTGTTTTCTCAGCCCAGACAATTGTGACAATAAGTGGTTTGGAGATGCTTGTGCTCTTCTGAACTCTGCTGGGCGTTAGCATGATTATACGAGGAGGAACTGACAGCACCGTCATGTCTTGATGCAATTCCTTTTCTCTGATACGCCTCTGGTTTCTCGGGATTCCGGTTTCAATGTATTCAAACATTCTAAGTTATAAAGTAAAGTTATTTAAACTTAGTAATGATTGTGCAATTTGGTTTAATCCTTTCAGCTGGAAACTGTTGTCTGAATGCACCAGAGAGACTCTGCATTGTGGTTTCATCTAATTACATTGACCTACACAAAAAAGGTGATGTCAGCACTGAGGCGTGGATGTGTTTTGTGCTATTAGTGTCAGTCTATGCTACACTTATTTGGCTGATTTGACACTCTGTAACATGTAGGTCATTAGAGAAAAAAAAAAAAGTTCATCCAAACACCAAACCTTGTGGATTATTAGAAATCTGTTCCAGCTTTTCTATTTATTTATTATTTTTTTTTTTTTACAAGCTAATGCACTAGTACACTACTAATTTGCTTAACATTGTGCTTAGTATAAACATTTTTTGGAGAGTGGGTTTGATTAAGTTTATTTACTTGATTATAATCTTGCATGATTATACTGTTTCAAGAATGTATGATTAAATATGTATCACATCGAGGACCTCTTTATATGAAAAGACACAAGAAGTCTAATGTAATCAGTATTTACTGATGCTTGATGGAGTCACAGTGGCATGAAGAAACATGCTCAGGATGATGGTATGGACAAGTAATAGGGAATCATGAACAAGGGACTGAGTGTGTACAGAACATAGTGGTTTGGTTCAAATTCATCATTTTTTGTAGTACCACCTACAAAAACTAAACCTCTCTGAATATTGTTAAAATTAAAATAATATTTACAGGCCACTTAAATCAGTAGTTCTTAAAGAAGCCATAAAACCAAACATAGGATAGACTAGGGTAAAGATAAAAAGGGCGTAACAGGGATTTTTACTTGTCGTATGTGCATTACAGCACAGTGAACTTCTTTCTTTTCATTAAAAAGCAAAGAGTAGGAACCTCAGATCAAGAGTCAGAGCGAAGGGTCAGCCATGATACAGCACCTCTGGAACACAGAGGGTTAAGAGCCTTGCTCAAGGGACCATAAGGGGCAGGTTGATATTATCAGGGCTTAAACCCCAGACCATGTGATCAGTAACACAGAACCAGAATCATTATAGTTCTAATAACTAGACTAATTACATTAATGTACACATTTTAATAAAGTTCATAAAAGAAACATTTACAAATGTGGCCCACTGATGCTATTTTGCAGTTATGGCTACAAAGATTGAGATTTTCTGACTTATAAGACCCCCATTTATTGCTCATGCTTGATAGAGAAAGCCAGACATAGCAAGCACATCATAATGTGGCTAAATGGTTTGATATTCGAGTAAAGCTGGTAAGGCTTGAATACACGGAGATTAATTTGTTTTTAGAGTCGTTCTGACTGAAATGCCATCTGGAGAGAAGGAAAAGTAACACTGCACTTACACACACACACACACACACACACACACACACACACACACACACACACACACACACACACACACACACACACACACACACACACACTGTAAGTTCATGATTCTGTCTCTTATGTTCTGATATTTTTGTTTCATTCCCCCCAAAAAATTGATTTGAAGCAAATTTCAAGTGGTCCTCCAAAAATCATGTTTTTATACATTTTCAGGCCTCTGTAATAAAGACACCCATACAGCTGAAATGGTTTTCTGCTCAGTATGGGTGTAGAGTTGCTACATTTCTGTAGCTTTCATGTCAGTTTTGAACCAGGCAACTTTTTTTTCAAAAACAAGGCATTTCCAACTCCTGCTCATTGATTTTTTTTTTGTAGAAAAATTCCAGAAAATACTGCTATCACATTGCCTAATAAGCAGCATGCAGTTGTTCCTATTAAAATGGCTGATGAGTGTATATTATGCTCGATTGCTGTGTTGCTTTTCCTGGCATCTAGTGTACTACCATGTGTACTACCCTGTGTACTAGTGATCAATATTCATAAAAGAAGTGCATGCATGCTCATTAATATTCATTATCTTGACAACACCTTGCTTATAGTGCTGGGGAAAAAGGCACAGAAACTCGCTTTAAAGAAATGTTGAGAAACCAAAAGCTAAATCAGTTGCTTACAGTCATACTGTACTAACCTGAGGAACAGTTCTGTTTGTTTAAAGAGGTGGGGGATTAGTTTATAGAGATTTGTTTGCCACTTTGTAGCAGGAATGGTAGCATTCATTGCTCTTTCTGTTTACACAATAACTAAAGAGCTGTGTGTATCATCTCCTCAGAGCATAATACGCATACTGAATAGTGTTTGACAACAGTGGCACACACTAGGTAATTGATATAGAGTAGTAAAGATAGTAAGTGGTTTGATTAGTTGCCCCTGGTCAAGAACACTAAGCAGGTTAAATACCTGTTTCGTGTCATGTAGAGAAAGTCTGTTAGTATGAATGACATGTAAAAAAAATTCTTTTTTTCTCCCACAAATCCAAAAAGAAAATTCCAAACTCTGTTCAACACTCGAGGTTACATAATGCTGTTTCTAAAAAGTGTGTCGAAATAGTATTAGAAAGTACTAGAAAATGTCACTTAATGAATGTGTTCAGAAAAAATGCTTGGAAATCGATAAATACGAGGTGATATCAAAGGTTTCGAGAACAGTTTTGTAACACGGCAACAGTCAGCAGGACAAGGCTGCACGCACAGTCACAGGGAGCACCGACCTTTATAAGTCAATGTGCCAAAAGACATGGTCCTGTGTACATCACGAGCTGTACAAATGCTGCTATTCTTACCACATGCGCATCCTGTCACCGAGCTCTCCTCACACGTGAGTTTTCTTCCTGGAAACAACATGATCTCACTTTCGCACCCAAAAGTCAGTGTGGATAGGGAAAAAGGCACACACACACACACACACACACACACACACACACCCCTACCGTGGTGTCCTGGTCCTCAGCATGCGCAGTGGTCACGATGGTCCCTTTGGCTGCATTGGGTGCCACCATGCCTTTATACAGGCTCTGGCTGAAGACGGGCGAAAAATCGTTCATGTCCTGCGCAAAAACACAGAGAACAGAATGAAAACCTGATTAATGGCACCTTTATAACCACCTTTCCTCTGCTCTATTTCTCTCTTTCTCTCTCAGTAAAGCTGGCAATTGCAACTCTAAACCCTCGTATGAGCAGGACCCCATTACCTCGTGCCTCCGCTGCACTAAACAAAAATGGCATTTATTCAATAGCAGATCATGAACAGCATTAAGGATGTGACATGGTTTTGTGTGCCTTGGGAGATATTTTTTTCTTTTTTTTTTTTTTTTTTACCTGGATGAGAGATAATTATAGCTTTTCAAAATGCTGAGAACATAAAAGTCAGTGGCACTAGAAAGAAGAAGATAAAGCAGAAGAAGACGACGAAGAAGAATCTGTTCTGAAGGGGAAGCGTGGAGGACGTGACTTTTCACTGAAAAGTTTATTTGTGGAGGACTTGGTGTAGGATCTGAAAAGCACGGCATTGTGAAACGAATGCTGATGAGGCGGATGGCTCGGTCCTCTCGCCTTTAATACAACACACTTCTCTCAGACCAAGAAGAGGCCAGCACAGTTCAGCTACCTAAATTACACACCCCTCCCCCACATACACCATGGCCCCTCCTGCAGGAGTTAGCCTTTCCAAGATGTCCTTGGGATGATGATCTCAGCTCTTGACTAATAAAACTGAGCTGTTTACTCGTATGTCGAAAGTAATGGGGTATTTGAGTCCACTTTAAAATGAAACTGCTGTAGGTTTTTTTTTTTCTTCAATTTTTTCCATATCCTCATATCTGCAGGTGTGATTTCCTGTCAGCGATGAGAAAACATATAGGCCTTTCATTGTGTTAGACAGAAAAAAAAAAGCGTAGTGAGCTGCTCCGGTGGTGTTAGTTTTCCGGTTATAGCTTTGCTCATCAAGACCTGCACCCCAGGGGCACTATCACATCTTAATCACTCTGATATTACTCAGCCTCCATGCATCAGGTAACATCGACTGCCCAGACTTGGTCTTTCTCATTTTCCGGCAGCAACTAATTATCAATTAACTGCAGCCTGAAAGGAGGAGAAAATTAATAAACAGTCCCAGAACTCATCTGCAAGAGACAATTAGCTGTTCTTTTGAGACTAAAAGGGAACATAATATGTTCGCTGCCTCGTCAAGCAGCTCGGCTTAGTCAGTGTGATGAAATGAGCTAAGAGGGAAACTCCTGTGACACAAACAGAAGCCAAACAGAATGGAGCCAAAAGAAAAAAATAAATAAATTTGTACATGAGGTAAAATCAGGAGCTTTTGACAAGTAAAAAAAAAATATATGGCTAATCTTGTTTATGGCTGATGAAGCGAGCCTTATCAAGATTAAAAAAAGAAATTGAGAAATGGTCTGAGGAGTAAGAAAAATGAGCAGGGAAGGCCTTAGGAATATCAATCCACTTGTGAAAAATATCACAACAGTGTTCTCTTTCAGTCGCTAGAACTGAACCCAGCAGCTGCCCTTCACTGAGGACTAATTGGCATTCATCATGGGTCTGATGTCTCATCTTCAGAATTCTTTCGGTATCGGGAAACTATGGTGCTGGGAAAAATGTGGGAGAATGAATAGCCACTTGCACTCGCAGCATATGGAGCTTTTATATTACTGCTTTACAGCTAATGGCCATTAGGGTTACATATGCAATTCAGGGAAATAATCATGGTATTATTGTATAATACTACAACAATAGTTCTATCAATGGTATACACACAGAACAGTCTACTGGAAAAAAAAAAAACTATTGAAACCATACCAGAAATCCTAATGGTTTCCGATACAAATAACATTACAAAACAATCAGCTGTCACTTAAGAAAGACACAAATAGGTGCAAATGCAGGAAACATTGTCTTTAATGCAGAAAGTGCAAAAAATTCCAGTGGTGTAAAGTATTTGAGTTACATTACTTTACTTAAGTAATATTTGGCTACTTTCGAATTTCTGGAGTATCAATGATATAAGCAACATTACGCTCTACTCAACCCCATTTAGGATTCAATATGTACTGTACTTTTTTACTCCACTGTATTTCAATTGACGATAACGTTACAGTTACATTTTGCACCTATGTTAAAGATGACATTAAGGCTCAACACTTCTTTACCCAGTGTGAGCAATTTTTTTGCACTGCTGGCTTCATTTTCAGTCCAAATAAATTCCCAAAAATGTAAGAACCAGCTTTTGTTGAAGATAAATAAACATTTTAGTCCTCTCTGAGACTGAGAGGTGCATCATTCACAGTCAACTCTGAATATTTGGTTTTACTTACCGTATTTTTCGGACTATAAGCCGCTACTTTTTCCCCATAATTTGAACCCCGCGGCTTAAACAACGAAGCGGCTAATTTATGGATTTTTCCCGGTTTCACAAACTTCAAGCCAAAAAACTGAGACTCAGAATATTAGACCAATGAAATTTCCGAACGGAAACAAAAAAAACACACTTCACCTGTGTTCTGAGCTGCACGGCATCGGGAGAAATACTTTCACCGGTGTTGATTTTTAAACGCACGACGATGACAAAAGATAAACTCCCGAGAGAAATAGTTGTGAAAGGAAGGAGGAAGACCGTGAACAATGACTTTCTTGGTAGGCTACTGTTTAGATACAAGCCGTTGTAACGCGTTGAGTCTGGGTGAAGGGAGAGCTCACTAACTCCAGTTGCAAATGAAATCATATAAGCACAGACAGGTTTCCAAAACTCGTGCTTTTTTATTTTTCTTGGCAACCGCGTTATGGGCTAGTCAAAGAAACTTAGAAATGAGCATCAGAAAATAATGAGCACATATTCCTCAGTCTCACGCGCGCGCACACACACGCAGTAATACCGGATGAATGCAGTGACATGCTATTCCCAAAATGCCGCTCCGCTCTTAAAGGAGCCACAACATATTTCACCCGTTACACCGTGTAACAGACACTGTCTTTCGGTAAAGCCTATGTAAAGTTCATTAGTTTCAGTGTAGACACACATATTTGTAAAATTCAGTGGGTGCGGCTTATATAACGGTGTGCGTTATAGTCCGGAAATTACGGTAATCTAAAATTATTTACTTAAATTTTATTTGTCTTTCAAATATTATGGCTCTTCTACTTTGTGATATTGTAATTTTATTTGTTAAAGACAGCTACCTTTTTAAAAGGTTGCTTTAATCCTTTGTCTTAATTTTTTTACTGTCTTGTTTGATCTTGGTTACATTCTGGCATGTTGAAGAGGCTGTTATGATCTTGGGGTAATGCAATGTCGAGATGTACTTCGTATTTTAAGAAATAAAACCTTACAAATTCAACAGTTTTTGGCTTTTCACATGTGTCTTGGTGTTGAGAACTAGTGCATCTTTGAGCCTACATTCAATATGAGTAAAATTCTCAAGTACTGTTTCAATCAGATACTCTAAGAAATTATATTGGAATTGGTGACTTAAACTTGTAATGGAGCAAGTTTTGCAGTAACGTGTCTATACTTTTAATCAAGTATGATTTTCAGGTACTCTTTACAACTATGAATGATTCTAAATGATAAGGTAGAATTAAAGTAATAATAAACAGAATCGATTCAGGCAATTTTAATCCCAAAACACTGTACTTTGCTTCAACAAAAGATGTCAATATTGAAAAAGGCAATCACAAAATAAACAGGCTTGGTATTGTCTAGAGTACATAGACAAAAACGGAGCAAATACTTAACAAGAAACAAAATTTAAAGGTGGGGCATAAATGCTTAGACTGATCAATAGCTTAAATATGTAAGGATTTATGATTTAAACAAGGAACCATGGGTGAAGACATGACAAGAAAGCAAAGAAATCACATGTCTACATACAGACATAAAAAAAAAATCATGGGACATGCCAGCACTCAATATGAAGCGTTCGTCTAAAGGGTGATTTTCCTGCTTACTGCTAACTATTACAACCATTATCACATAGCTTTCATTACATTTTGCATTTGTGCGCATCATTTAATCATTATAATCAAAGCATGGTGTGGCAGCGGGGGCGTGGCTGAGCGCCGGTTTGTGAATGGAGGGCAAGGCCGGGAGCAGAAAGGCGTAGGAATGACACACATGAGGGAGATCTTAACTAATGAATGTTCTCTCTCTTGCAGTGATCAGGGGAAGCGCATAAAAAGGAGCGAGAGTGTGTGCCGGAGAGTGTGTGTGCCGGAGAGAGTGTGTGCCGGAGAGAGTGTGAATAAAGCACTGATCGATTAAATAAACCGATTTGTTCGGAACTGGTCCTGTCCTGAGTGGTTTTCCTTCCCCTGAACCATCAGCTCTCCCACACATGGAAACTGGAAACTAAATGCTTAGTGATGTCCTAATGGTTCCTTCCTGTATTCAGTAGACACACGTGATTTTCAAGTTCTATTGGTCTTGATGGTATTTACTGTTCATGCCATCAATAAAAGGCAACATATTACCAGTAGATTCCACAGGCTCCATTACAGGTTCCATTAAACTAACACAATTCCACTGTAGCCATTTTATGAAGGATTTTTATGTATTTTTTCAAGCGAGAGAGCCATTATGACTACAGCGGTTACATCATCCAACATCTAGTGAGATAATCTACTAAAGCAAGTGTGAAACTGCACTGTTTTGCAGTCAATTATACCAGTACTGTGTGGTACTAAGCCAAATAAAGCTTACCATTATTGTGACGGTAACAGTGGCTAAACCAGGTGGCATACTCCCATCGTGGTCCACTGCCTCTATTATAAATGTGTGTGTGGTCTCCTCAGGAGCAAGCTTCTCAAAGTCCAGTGTGTACAACACCTTCAGCTCTCCTGTAACAGGGTTGAGCTCAAACAGCCTCCTGGCTTCTGTCGTTCTGATACGGTAGGTGATGTTTGAGTTCAGGTCTGCATCTCGAGCCTAAATAAAGAAAGACAGAAAGCAGGGTCAGCCATGATACAGCTCACCTGGAACACATAAGGTTAAGGGCCTTGCTCAGGGGCCCCAATAGTGGCAGCTTTTTGAAACCGGGGCAATCTTAAAAGCAGAAGTTTTAAACTTGCAATGCTGGGTAAATGTGTGGAGAACTGGAAAATCTGCCAAATGTCAATGTGTCTTGCAAAATGTATGAAAGCAAGGTCTTGCAAAAATACTGGGTTTTTGACATTTAATTAAATATTGCAAATTAAACAAAGTTTCTAAACTTGATGATAAATATGAATGACATGTGATATTATCTTTTTAAACATGTCTGGGCTTTCTGAAAAGAAAACAATTAGGTAGATAAGAAGCCAGTTTAATAGACATGGTGGAAAAAAATATGTTTTTGCAGCCTGCTACACATGCAATGTGGCACAAATCACGTGAATCTGTCACCTAATGTGTTGCACTAATGAAGACCTATGTTCTGTGCGTTTCTTTCTCATGTGCTTGCTAATGTTGATTGTAGTGTGTATGTGGATGTTGCCTTACGGTCACCACTCATGTTTATTGTTGGAGTTTCATGGTGTATTGTATAAGGAGAGGGAGCGAGCAAGTACACACACCAGTTGTGGCACACAATGATTATGCTGTTTACTGTGTGGCTACTCTCAATCTTCTCATTCACACACACTACTAAGTCATGAATATCTCATTCGCCCATGTTCATATTTACTTCTTATTGCAAATGCTATTCATGTATATCGTTTTTAGTGTAAATAGTGTTTTAGTCCTGTGACAGCAGTGAAGTGTGTAGTAGGAATGACAGACTGGTTTAAGGTGGAGGTTGGACTACATCAAAGATCAAATCTGAGCCCTTTCTTGTTTGCAGTGTTGATGGATAGGTTGACGGACGAGGTCAGACAGGATTCTCCGTGGACTATTGTGTTTGCGGATGATATTGTGATTTGTGGTGACAGTAGGGAGCAAGTTGAGAAGAGCCTAAAGAGCTGGAGGTACAGGCTAAAGAGAAGGGGATTGAAAGTCAGTGGGAGTAAGACAGATTACATGTGTGTGAATAAGAGGGAGGCCAGTGGAGTGGTTCGGTTGCAGGGAGAAGAGATGGAGACGGTGGAGGAGTTTAGGTACCTACGAGTGGCAGGAGTGGTTTGGGATAGAAGGGTATCTGCAAGAGTGAAAGGAAAAGTTTATAGGACTGTGGTGAGACTTGCGATGTTGTATGGTTTAGAGACAGTGGCATTGAGTAAAAGACAGAAAGTGAAGCTGGAGGTAGCAGAGATGGAGATGTTGAGATTTTCATTGGAAGTGACGAGGATGAACCAGATTAGAAACTAGTTTATTAGAGGGACAGCGCATGTAGGACATTTTGGGGACAAAGTGAGAAAAAAACAGTTTGAGATGGTTTCAACATGTGCAGAGGAGGGACATGGGGTATATTGGTAGGAGAATGCTGAGGATGGAGCCACCAGGAAGAAGGACAAGAGAAAGACCAAGGAGGATGTTTATGGATGTGGTAAAGACATGCAGGTAGTTGGTTTGAAAGAGGCAGATGTAGAGGGGTATGGAGACGGATGATCCACTGTGGTAACCCCTAATTGGAGCAGCCGAAAAAAGAAGAAGTGTGTTTTGGTTCTAAATACACTATTTAGTTTAAAGTATGTGGAGACCTGAGCAAAAGTTTCGTATGGAATTATCAAACATCCCGTTTCACATTTAGTCTTTATTTACTATTAGAATAACCTTCACTCTTCTGGGAAGCTGTTCTACTAGATTTTGGATTGTGCTTGTCTTGTAGAGATTTTTTGCTTATTCAGCTGTAAGGGTGTTAGTAAAGACAAGTACTGATGTAGGGTGAGGAGGCCTGATGTGGGGAAAATTTTATGCTAACACTAAACTAAAGTCTAACTAACTAAAGTCCTTACTAGAAATGCCTGAAAACATCTGACCCTGACCTAATAATAAGAGAACAAGCTGGTAGGAAAAATCCTATTGTGAGTTCCTTTCCAGAGATCTCATATTCCAATAGGAAGTGCAGTGCTAAGTCCTGCTCCAGCTTTGAGAAGAGCCCAGGAAGTCAGGAACCTTTCATTTGTGTGTGTGTGTGTGTGTGTGTGTGTGTGTGTGTGTGTGTGTGTGTGTGTGTGTGTGTGTGTGTGTGTGTGTGTGTGTGTGTGTGTGTAGGAGAACATGACACAGACAGAATGGCCACTAATCTCTGAGAGAGATAAGGCTGTCAGCAAAGCCAGCTCGTGTCATTGGAGGTCTGTCACTGATGGAATGATAATTTTGTCAGTGCATTATATGAAGCTGCACCACACACACACACACACACACACACACACACACACACACAGTCTATATTCACCTGAAGATTCTAGCAATTACAAACGTGTGAAAACCAGTGATAAGACCCAATACATGCTCTCAGAAGAGAAAACATTAGAGAACAACAGGTATGTGATGATTAGGTAATGAGATAACAAGGGCAGATATTCCACACAGTGTTGGAGAGTATAGCCAAAATCCTCTGGGCACTGGGAAGCTCTGATTACAAAGTCATTTCTAGGGAGGTATCTTTATCTTATAACTAGCTTGAAAAGTTAAATAGGTGTCAGACATTATTAAAAAAAAATGTACCAGCTCATTTTTCAACTACACTCTTGAAAATTAGTTTGTAAATGCCACTTTGCCTAAATGTATGGTTCTGTAAAGAATCTGTAGCAGCTGAGAAACTCTTGATTAGAAAAAATTTAGTTGGAGGAAATCAATGTTCTTTGGAATAGAGAAAGGTTCCTCACACTCAATCTTAAAGCTGATCATATTTTATTTCACTTAGCCTGAATACATTGGAACAGTTCATAAATATATGACTGTTTAATCAATTAATAATCAGGAGCGGGCAGTCAGGGCCAGTAAAGCCTTCTCTGCTGGCATAAACTGTTTCAGATTCACCAATTTAGGTTTTAATATATTTTTGTCCATGAATGTGTATTTAATTATTCCCAGTAGTCTATTCTCTGCATTTCATAGCTTTTCTCTCAGCTGTGTTTCGGTTTGAGTTTCCATCCAATCAGATTTCAGTCGTCACACATTGCGGGGGTTAAAGGAAATTGCTCTAAGGCCAGGACTGTGAACACCGCAGGTGTCCTATTGATTCAAATCGATGTTGCTGGAAGCTGTTGTTTTAACCAGTCAGAGTGCAACTTGCTCACTCCGCAACTTGCACAGCTTGAAGATGTCCAAACATGTCTGCATTTCCATGTCCTTTGATTGATTGTCATAGAGCGCACTAATCAGAGCTAATAAACTGCATTTGCTACAAACTGCACAAGCTCAAATACATTCATGTGGATGTAATGGCTGTTTTTTTGGATTCCGCAGTGGCTGAAGGAGGTGAGGAAATTGATTTGGTCACAGAAACTCTTCCAAGGACATTTACAAGACTGCATTTTCAAGAAAAGCTGGACAATGTGAGAAAAGGTTAGCCAAAACAGTTAACAGTTAAGCTTTTTCATGAACTATTTATACTTTTGTTTTTCCCATAGAATTTGCACAAACTCATGACTTGCCTTTACTTAAAATCCTCCTGAAACCACCATAATGCATGAAAAAAATGTGACAAAAACGCACAAAAAAATCTGACTCAATTTCTGAGTTTAATATTGATGGTTCTGCTACAGATGAGGTATGCGGAGTGGTTCAGCTGTGGCTGCAGTGAAAGGAGACTTGTTGAATTGTGTTTTTATTAGGTGTCTTGCTTTTAGTAACAGCATTCATTCTCACTTCATGAGATACCTGTCTGTGATGCAGCGCTCTGTTATACTGTGTTTATTTGTAATATTGCAATATCTGTAGCTTGGGTGTGATAATGATGGTTAGTAATTAATAAAAAATATATATATTTTAACTGCGAATAACATTGAATGTTATTACATTTTCCATTTATTTAAATTGTTAATTATATTTAGGTTCTAAGTCTAAAGTATAAATAGGATTGTGTCTTAAAAAAAAAATAATTTCCAAAGGATTCCCCAAACCCTACCACTCTAACCCCTAACCCTAATTCCAACCTGAACCCCATACCCTGACCTCCTAACCCTAAAAATGGTTCGTTTTAGTATCAAAAAAGTTTCTTTATGTCACTAAAATGTGGTTCATATATTAAAAAGTTTTTTGAGAAACCAAAATGGTTCTTTTATGGCATTGGCCTGGTTCTTTCTGGCACCTTTTTAAAGGTTATAACTGAATATGCGTATCAAAAAGAAGTGATTAGCCTGAGAAATGTCAGAGTTCATCGATACAAGAAATGCACAAGATGTAATAAATAAATAAAAGAAAATATATACTCCAAATAGTCGCTTTTAAAAAAGAGTTTAAACCTTAAAGTCGCTAAATGGAGCATGGAGAAAAGCGGAAAAAATAAAATAAAAAAATTATAGACAGAAGAACAATAAGATTGATTTGAAGGTTTACAGCATAAATCGACAGCTATCTACGCTGCTTCTTGCAAATATCGACTTGTTGACATTTGATCCTGGAAAGCGTTTTTTCCTTCTTTTTTTTCTGATTTTATTACCTTATCTTGAGCCCTCAGGTCACACAAACCTGTCTGCCCAAGGAAGTCTTTGATCTTACAACTTTCACAGATCTGACGTTTCCTATCTGCTATCCGAGAACAGACATAATTTAATGGGTCTTTCAAACAGAGCTGTGTGTGATCGTTAGCGGCAGTCAAGTGATCTAGCTCGGTGTGCAAGCTAAAGAGGAAAGGATTTACTCTGTCGATACGTCCACTGACCACTTTATTAAGAACACCTTAACCCATATGCTCTGCGCACTTATTTGATCAAGAAATGATGATGCAGCAGAAGGTTAAAGTGTAAAATCATACACATGCAGGTCAACAATGATGCAAGGTTGATGGTTTTGTTTGTGTCATATGAACTGGTATTGTTGTAAGTGCTGATCGCCATTCTTTATGTTCACGGTGAACAGAAAAGCATATCATATAAGGGTGAATGGGCTACAACAGCAGAAAACTGCATCACTGTGTCAGCCAAAAACAACAATATTAAGGCTACAGTGGGCACAGGCTCACCTGCATTGCAAACTGTGTGTGTGTGTGTGTGTGTGTGTGTGTGTGTGTGTGTGTGTGTGTGTGTGTGTGTGTGTGTGTTAGAAGCTCACAGTAAGGTTTAGGATCGTCATATCCGGCGGGCTGTTCTCAGGCAATATGACAGTGTAGGATGGCTGGGAGAACACTGGGCTGTTATCGTTTATGTCCATAACTGTGACGGAAAGTATGATGGAGGCTCTGCGAGGGTCTGGTGCTGCATCCCACGCCTCCACTCCCAACTCATAATGTTCCCTCTGCTCTCTGTCTAGAGCTGCTGTTGTCCAGATGCTTCCATCAGCGTTGATCTGGAAGAGGTCGGAATGGCTCAGCAGCCTGTAATGCACCTGCCCGTTCACTCCCAGGTCTGAATCCATGGCCTATAAACACAAACACACAGAAACAAGGATGCAAATGCAAAGAATCACCCATCCAGATGTATAACATATGTATAATCACAATGGTTTCTTCTATACAAATGTTTTTAATTCCCTTACATTTAATATTAAGGCAGTTATTCCAATGTTAATTCTAATTATTGTTTTTATATTTACAAGTTATTCAGAGTGACTTTTATAACAGATATGTTTTGTACATAATCAGATTCTAATAATATGCACATAAACATAAATGGGACCATTTAACAAAGACAAATGTACAGTTGTTTTTGTAAGAAGATGAATATTTAATCTCTTTTGGGAGGAATTTTAGAGCAGCAAACAGTCTGCAGTATATGGGATGGGTACAGTATAGGAATAATTGTTTGCAGTTGTGTGCGATAACAAGAACGTGTTTCATTGCTGTTCCAGCATTAAACATAATGATTTATTAATCATTATGTAACTTTCTTTCGGCTTCTCCCATTAGGGGTCGCCACAGCGGATTATCCGTATTCATGAACCACATGTTCGATTTGGCACGTTTTTACGCTGGATGCCCTTCCTAACGCAACCCTTCCTATTTATCCGGGTTTGGGACCGGCACTAAGAATGCACTGGCTTGTGCAACCCTAATGGCTGGGGTTGGTTCCCTGACCGGGGATCGAACCCGGGCCGCAGCGGTTAGAGTGCACCGCATCCTAACCACTAGACCACCAGGGAACCTCCCTTATTAATCATTATGTAATACATAAAAAAGTCATTATTATATTTGCTGTGGTGTACAAGAACAAACATGCGATAATCCAGGCTATGTGTGTGATATACAATTTTAACGCATGATGTTAAAGTAAAAGCGGTCATTGATGTTTGTCACTGACTTAATAGTTAAAAATAATAGTTAATTTTCTTTTTATTTATTTTAAATATGTAAAAAAATTTTAATGTAATAATTTAGAGGTAGAATTCAACTTTAAATCATGCAGAGAGATAAAGTAGTGTGTTAATATTTAACTCCGCAATAATAAAGAGTTATTAGAGAAAGATAGAGAGAGAGAAAAAGAGAGCGAATCTGTGCTATGTCAGCAGATTCACTGTGTATGGAGCTGTAACCTTAGGTTACTACAGTTACAATTTTTTATAAAGCAGTGGATCAATTTAAAACGGTGATTAAACTGATGGAACTACCTGGTGGAACATACACCTTCCATCCAATCATTTTTAACTAATTTATAGCATCGCAAATGCGGGTGATCTACAGTAGGCTAACTTTAAAGTAAATTATGGTGAGTGGACCTCTGCCACTCAGATAAGTGATAAAGAGAATAATCTAAAGCAGAACCGATGAAGCTCCTTTGAATGAGTCCATTCATTAAATTCCTGCTTCTAGACATTCACAGTATGTCCCAAGAGCAAGTGCTTAATCAGCAACCCAGTGCATCTGTTAGGCCCATAGAGGTAATGAATGGTTTACATAGCTTCCTCTGTGGAATGATCAACAGCAGCAGCAGCAGCAGCAGCAGCATCTCTGACTGGCTGCAGTAAACTGCACGTGTGCAATGGCTTAAACTGACGTGTATAGCACCATCTCTCTCTCTCTCATGTTTTTTTCATTCTATCTCTCAAACCGGAAAATGTTCATGAGACATTATTGCATATTTATATATTTCTCTTTATGTATACTGTACATAAAGCCTGGTCTTTCACAAATACAAAAAAATAAAATAAAATTCTAAACATCTTCCTCTGCGGCATGGCTAGAATTTAACATCATTCTTTTAGGATTTTAAAACAACAGAGTGGCAACACTATGCATTTAGTATTGTTTTTAGTGCATGTTCTTGAAAGAAGCTTGTTGGAAAGCAGGCTAAAGAGCCACTGTGTTTCCCTGATAAGCTCTGCACTGGACCGTGAGACTGCCTACTGCCATGAATTATACAGCAAGCCTGAGAGTACAAGCACAAACACACACACACACACACACACACACACACACTTACACACATGCTTACACACACACACACACACACACACACACACACACACACACACACACACACACACACACACACACACACACACACACACACATTTAATCATTTATTAAGCTTCGTAAGGAAGTCTGTTGAAATCATGATTACTAATTCATTGCTGTGTATATTCCTAAACATAACCCTGACCTTGACCTCAGTAAACAAATGGAAACATTTACTGTGAAAGGGCATTCGACATATCATATAAACAGTATCAGACCCCCTTGAATTTTTCACTCTTTGTTATATTGCAGCCATTTGCTAAAATCATTTAAGTTCATTTTTCTTTCTCATGAATGTACACATAGCACCCCATATTGACAAAAAAAAACCCAGAATTGTTGACATTGTTGCAGATTTATTAAAAAAGAAAAACGGATATATCACATGGTCCTAAGTATTCAGACCCTTTGCTCAGTATTTAGTAGAAGCACCCTTTTGCTCTAATACAGCCAGGAGTCTTTTTGGGAAGGATGCAACAAGTTTTTCACACCCAGATTTGGGGATCCTCTGCCATTCCTCCTTGCAGATCCTCTCCAGTTCTGTCAGGTTGGATGGTAAACGTTGGTGGACAGCCATTTTTAGGTCTCTCCAGAGATGCTCAATTGGGTTTAAGTCAGGGCTCTGGCTGGGCCATTCAAGAACAGTCACGGAGTTGTTATAAAGCCACTCCTTCGTTATTTTAGCTGTGTGCTTAGGGTCATTGTCTTGTTGGAAGGTAAACCTTCGGCCCAGTCTGAGGTCCAGAGCACTTTGGAGAAGGTTGTCCAGGATATCCCTGTACTTGGCCGCATTCATCTTTTCCTCGATTACAACCAGTCGTCCTGTCCCTGCAGCTGAAAAACACCCCCACAGCATGATGCTGCCACCACCATGCTTCACTGTGGGACTGTATTGGACAGGTGATTCATGTGTGTTGCACTGAGGCTTTTGTCGGGCCACTCTGCCATAAAGCCCTGACTGGTGGAGGGCTGCACTGATGGTTGACTTTCTACAACTTTCTCCCATCTCCCGACTGCATCTTTGGAGCTCAGTCACAGTGATCTTTGGGTTCTTCTTTACCTCTCTCACCAAGGCTCTTCTCCCCCGATAGCTCAGTTTGGCCGGACGGCCAGCTCTAGGAAGGGTTCTGGTCGTCCCAAACGTCTTCCATTTGAGGATTATGGAGGCCACTGTGCTCTTAAAAACCTTAAGTGCAGCAGAAAATTTTTTGTAACCCTGCCAGATCTGTGCCTTGCTACAATTCTGTCTCTGAGCTCTTCAGGCAGTTCCTTTGACCTCATGATTCTCATTTGCTCTGACATGCATTGTGATCTTATATAGACAGGTGTGTGGCTTTACTAATCAAGTCCAATCAGTATAATCAAACACAGCTGGACTCAAATGAAGGTGTAGAACCATCTCAAGGATGATCAGAAGAAATGGAAAGCACCTGAGTT
This sequence comes from Silurus aristotelis, assembly GCF_946808225.1. Taxonomy (NCBI): domain Eukaryota; kingdom Metazoa; phylum Chordata; class Actinopteri; order Siluriformes; family Siluridae; genus Silurus; species Silurus aristotelis. The sequence goes on from NC_139585.1 coordinate 21,805,049, forward strand.
AAATATATGAGTGTCACAGCAAAGGGTCTGAATACTTAGGAACATGTGATATCAGTTTTTTTTATTATTATTATTTTTTTTATTTATACCAAGAAAAATGAACTTAAATGATTTAAGAAAATTGCTGCAATAAAACAAAGAGTGAAAATTTAAGGGCGTCTGAATACTTTCCATACCCACTGTATATACAATGCTTATTGCTGCAGTTGCTATAATGGATTTAAAAAGCATTTTTTTTTTTACAGGTACTTGTGATGTAAAATAACATGGCAGAAGAATTTTACACCATTTTCCACTGTCTTACAGATACTTGCAGGTATTACATTATATAATTTTTTTAAGATATATACATTATAATAAAAATAATAATATACATTATTCCCCTTTAACTGAGGATCCCAGTCTCAGCTGAAGAGAAGCTGCCCCACAGCATGATGTTGCCCCCACCATGTGGATTTCAGTTGATTTTTGTGCTGATTTTGAAACTGGGGCAAAAAATATATTTGGTCTTGGTTTCTCCCAATTTAGACAGGATGGGATGTTCATGAGAAATGACTTTTGTCTAGCCACCTTACCCAATATTTCAGATATGCGTACATCATGAGAGAATACTGTTAGATGCAGAGAGTAATCAGTACTTGTCAGATTTTCCTGTAGCCTTTTTAATGTTGCCGTAAGCCTCTTAGCAGCCTCCCTGATGAGATTTTTTTTTATCAATATTGGATGGACATCCTGTTCTTATATCACTGTCATGCACCATGTTTTCCTAAAATGTTTTTCTTTGTGTTCCACTTGTATTTTTTATTTTTTATTTAGCTTTTTTGATCTGTCATATACTCTGTCATGTATATTGTCATATTTGATACTTGCATTGTCTATATTGTCTTGTATTGTCTCGAATAGTCTGTTTTGTCTTGTATAGTCAAAGCTAAATGTATAGTGTTACTTATGTCTGTACTTGTGAGAGTCACCAACAGCTGGAACCAAATTTCTTGTGTGTGCCAACACACTTGACCAATAAACCTTTAAAAAAATGTTTGATTCTGATTCCAATTGCTGTATCACATTAATAGTAAAAAACAGATAAAATCAGACATGATTTATCTCAGTTTTATATGTTACAAATAATAATCGCCATTTTTAAGGAGCTTGTAGGCTTTTCTTCATATCCAATATATGTTTGGACCTAAATCTAACCCTAACCTTTACCTCCTAATAAACTAAGAACCTAATAAAATTTGCAGTTGAAATGAAGTAGTTTTTCTCATGAGGACCTGCAAAGGTCAAAACTCTCAGATATTTCTATCACCAAAATATAAAAACCTGCCCACCTAAATTTTAAAGTTTGCATATGGTCAGTGATGGCTTTTATAAAAGGAGACTCTTATGTCAAAAGCGCTAAAAAAATCTTCATGGCATGAGAAAACAAGACACAATAATAGTAGCTATAAACCTACAAATTATTGGGATTGCGATGTCATCAGGGTATAAAATCTCTTCAGGATGTTTTTCAAAGGGAACAATGAAAAATCTTTTGCTGTAGAATAACTGTTGATGACATGTCTATTTTACAACTCGCTATGAAAGCCCAGGTCAAAGCCTAGTTTCCCTTTGGCAAATCTTCAGTCTGTGGTGAATATTTCTAGACAATAAAACTGAAGCGTCTCCTTTTGAAGAAGTCGAATTTGAATTGTTTATTTTAACCATATTATAATGAAGGGGAATTTGGAATAAAGAAAGCTCTGAAGTGTTATCTGTATATATATATATATTATAGACTCCTCTGCATGCATAATGTGACAAACTCTCCTGATTGTAGACATTTGATTAATGAGTGCAGTAAATCATTCCTGTCACTTAGATGACATAGCAAGGCAATTAGAATACAAAAAATTGGATAAATGTAATTTTCTCCCATTTGAGGTCAAACAATTAGTAAGTGCAAAAGTGTATATTTTTTTAAAATCCTTTTGTCATGGCTTTCACACTTTCAGCAAAAAAAATGCACACACACATTTAGATGGGATAAGATTTCCCTAGAGGTGTCTGAGGCAATATCTGGTTATAAGCTTTAAAATTCCAAAAGTCAAGCATTAACATTTAATTATAAGGCACCTAAACAAATGAAAGGGAAATATAATTGAATTGATGATGAAAAATAAATAAATATTTAGGAGTACATTTATCTGGAGACTACCCAAAGATATACTTGAATTAGAGTAATTTGAACAAGAAAAATTTATTAAGGTGGAACTTTAAGTTAAAAGTTGAATGTGTATAAAAAGTTCCTAAAACAATTATATGTGAAATATATATATATATATATATATATATATATATATATATATATATATATATATATATATATATATATATATATATATATAAATAAATAAAAAATATATAATGTGTGGACTTAATAGCTGTTTTTTTTTCATTCCACAATGGCTGACAGAGGAGAAACAATTAATCTGGTTGGAGAAATATTACAAAGAGATTTACAATGCAGACTTTTAATCTAAGGTAAGGCAATGCTTTGCTTCAATTTTAAATTCCCATGAAAACCGTACTGCACGGAGATAGATTGATTCAGGTAGGACACCACTGAAGGCCTAAGTGTAAAACCTCATAGTCTGCCACTGAGTTGCTTAACATAATCATCAGCATGAATAGAAATACTGTAGAAGGTGCAGTAATGGAAAAAATTCCATTAACTGCCTTGTTTGCTTAATAGCAAATTAAATAGAATAGCTGATGGAACAATTCCACATATAAAATTAACATTCGGAATTTAGCAATGTTGTGGTTTAGCAAATTTGATGAGAAAAGTGAAAAAAAAAATGAAATCAATAAAAAAATAAATTACCTCACATTATTTTGAACATTAAATATATAGAATATTAGATGCCCAGAATTTTAGTATTAAACTGAGAAAGTATTGAATCGTGACTAACTTATCCATAGTGTGGTATGGCAGCTCCACATTTTGTGAACGGAAAGTCCTGCAAAGGGTTGTGAAATCCAGCCTATGCATCATTGGCAACTCCTCCCACTAAACATCTTCACCACAGTAGATGACCACACAGGGCACACATCATCATCACATTTTGTGAACGGAAAGTCCTGCAAAGGGTTGCGAAATCCAGCCTATGCATCATTGGCAACTCCTCCCACTAAACATCTTCACCACAGTAGATGACGACACAGGGCACACATCATCATCATCTCCTTCCTTCCAGATATTGAACATTTATTTGTACCTACTGAACTCTCCACTACACTGTTAGGACACTGATGTCTCACTGCTGCTTTTACTGCCTGTAATCCTCATGCAGTTCTACTCTTCTCTGTACATTTTATATTATTTTGTATAACTGCAGTTAACTTTAAGTACAATATCTAGTTTATCTTTATTTATTTGTATGCTATCTGTTTATACACTGTGTACTATGTTGTATATTGTTGTACATAAAATGTGCATATCTTTTGCATATCATAGTTTTTACAAATACTTTACCTTGCATATATTCTAATTTCTAATTTGCATTTATAAAGATTTATATATATATATATATATATATATATATATTTGCTTACAGTTTCTGCCCCTATTTACTGCCCAGAGCCTGTTTATTTCCATTGTACATATATTTGCATATTTTACTGCACTTCTGGTAGATGCTAAACTGAATTTCATTGTACATGTACATTGAATGACAAAGTTGAATCTAATGATAAAACATTTTCTATCTATCTATCTATCTATCTATCTATCTATCTATCTATCTATCTATCTATCTATCTATCTATCTATCTATCTATCTATCTATCTATCTATCTATCTATCTGTCTAAATTTAAACTTAAAAAGGAAAATTTTTACAGACTTATGAATTATTATAAATAAACAATGTCTGTAGTGATTAAAATCTCTGAATTTGATTATTTGAATGAGATTAGCACAAATAGATTAGAGCACATTAACCATAATGTGGAGGCCAGCTAAATATTACATTGCTTTAATATAACCCTGTATGGTCGCACAAATCAGTAAGCCACATGACCATAACGTTTTTAACAATCTATACCTTTGCTTAGAAATCAATAGCTTTCCTGAGCCACATTGTTTCTAACAATTCCTTTTAAATATCATATATTTTATTGTTCTCATTTTAAACTCCAATAAATCAAATGCTTGATTTGTTTCACTTAAAGCAAGATGAGTTTTTTTGCTCATTTTTTGCTAAAGAAAAGTATGCCTGGAGCCGCTTTATACCAATATAAAAGCAGAAAATCCTCTTTTAGGAAAAAGTAAAATCTTTATCAACAAAATATTACTACAAAAATATATACAAATATAGAAAATATACTTAATTTTTCCAGATGCATGAACGTACAATCTGTAAATAATTACAGATTTTGATATTATAAAGCCCCCATATCCTCCCCATGTAAAACTAATCCAATCCAAAGAAGAGTGAGTATCCTGATTAACCTGGGCAAATTAGGGAGTTACAGTATAAGCAAGCTTCATAATGTGCTTCCCAATAACACTTTTTGGGAATAAAACACATAAAGCACGTCTTCGACCTTGTTGAGCGGTTCAATAGAAGCTGCCTGGGACTCTGGGTTATTATTTTTTATTTTTTTTAAACCCACTTCCAAGACAATTATTCTCACTCCCGCTCACAGAGTAGTTGCACCTCTTTGCCATATTTCCTAATGAGTTTCTTCTCACAAGATATAAACCAAGTTGTAATTTAAATTTAAGCATGACAATGTCCAGAATAAAGCTTTTAGAAGATAGACCATAGTAGTGAACCAAACCAAAGTAAGAATATTTTGAAAAATCTGAATAAACAAACAATTCATTAGAAATTATTAAATATATATTTAATATACTTCCCGTGGGCTCACCACCTGCAGGAGGCACCGTAGGGGACGGTGCTGTGAGGATTGGGCAGCAGTCGAAGGCGGGGGCCTGCTTAGACTGCTGCCCCCGCGACCCGAATTACGGATAAGCGGGAGAAAATGAATGAATGAATGAATATTTAATATAGGGTATAAAGTTAAAATAAAATTGTATAAACTAGTCATCTGCATGAATGTGAACATGAATGTGAAATACTGGTGTACTGTCCATCATATGCCCAATGAGCTTATCCTAGGCATAGGCTATAATGCATAATATGCAGAGAGGAATTGTTGTACAGGGTGATCACTGTTGGTAATATTCACCTCCTGTACTATTTCTTGATAAGCAGGGGTTCTGCTGTTTGACCAATAGGATCCCCCTAATGACGTAGACTGTTCACCACTTTCCTTTGTAAGTAGCTTTATTCCTTTCTTTTCACATTACCTTTGATGAATGAACAAAAGGTAACAAAAGCATAAATATTTACTGTAACCATAAAAAAAAAATCCAAACGTATGTATGCTAATTTTGAATTGTCCTTGCCATGCAATCCAACCACATTTTGTAGCAGCAAGTGGCTACAAATGAGTAGCCTGAAAAATCTTTAAAGTGGAGGTCTAAAAAACACAGATAAACTATTGAGCCATGTTGAAATTAGACAATTGTGAGTAGCGTCAAATGTTAATTATTACAGAAAACTGCCTTATTCTACTCAGGTTTATGGTGGCTACATCTGGAAATGCACGTCCACGTATCCAAGCCACTGGTATGAGGCTAAGATGCTTAGAGGAAGCCAGAGAACTTTACAGAACCCTTCATAAATATAGAGAGACTCTATAGAGACTGTAAGCACTGAGGCAGCAATAATATAGACAGTGCTACCATGCTGTCAATCAAGGTGGAAATAGGTGCCAAAAGATATTGCCAACAGATGTTTTCAGAGGTTTTCTTCCAATCATGCACCAACATAACTGGGCCCCAGTACATAATGCAAGCGCCTTAAATACATGGTGTGTCAAGTTCTGACTGGAAGAATTCAAGAGTCCTGACCTCAACCCCACTAAACACTTTTGTAATAAACTGAAACCAAGACTGCACTCCAGGCCTCTTTGCCTGACATCAGTACCTGACCTAACTAATGTTCTTGTGGGTTAATGAGCACAAATCCTCACAGTCACACTCCAAAATCTACTGAAAAGCTGAAAAGCTATTTGTGCCAGCGGTGAGCGAGTGGAGAGCATAGCCGGATGGAACGAGCGGTAACACCTGCAGCTGATGAGACTAATCAGTGCTCTCTGTTTCAGTCCGGCGATGCCAATAAAGAGGAGCTAGACACCAGCCTCAGAGAGAGAGAGCCACCAAGCAGAGACGAGCGGAAGGGTCAGCAAACTGTGACTGAGCGCAGGCAGGCGCCGGGGGGAAAAACATGCCGGTCCAGAAGGAAAACTCGGGCGGGCACAAGAAAGTGAAAGTCCGCAAACGCCGGAGTAAGGCAGGCCGATCTGTAAATGGGCGCCGGCAAACGTCAAGCTGCAAAGGCGTCCCGAACAGAGAGACTGTGGGTGAGCCTAGGGCTCTGGAGTTCTGGAGAGGAAAGCAGTGGGGTAAAACAAAAGTAAATTAAGCTTTGCCTGGTGAACTTTTCCCTGTCTCTCTTTCTTCCAGCACGGAACCAGTGGAATATGTTACACTATTAGAACAGCAAAAAGAGGGTGGGAGTCATTCTGTGATGAGATTTTCCAAAAGCACGCTCATTGATGGGATGATGGGTAAGTTCAGACTTTTGGTCATTTGCAGTATTAGCAATAATATAAAGATATAAATGGAAAATAATTGATAAAATTGCCAAATTAACAAAGCAAACCAAGCGAAACATGCTAATGATTCTGCTTATTACCTTAAATGGGTCCTGAGGTTGTGGCCTTAGACAATATACAGTGGGGGAAATAATTTGATCCCCTGCTGATTTTGAGAGTTTACCCCTTTCAAAGAAATGAACAGTCTAGAATTGTTATGGTAGGTTTATAAATTAATGATATATTATAAATTATTTTGTATTTGATAAGTATTTGATTCTGTACTAAATTAGCAAGAATTCTGACTCTCGCTGACGCAAATTAGTCCTGTCCCTTTAGGAATGTACTCCTAATAACCACTCATTATGTGTTTAAAAGACACCAGTCACAGAATCAGCCTCTTCTATTCAAACCACTCCACGAACATGGGAAAGACCAGAAAGCTGTCAAAAGACATCAGGGACCAGTTTGTAGACCTGCACGAGGCTGGAATGGGCCATCAGATTGTTGCCTTGGCTAATGTTTATGGTCATTGTTATGATGGAAGACCGTCCACGACCCATCTTCAGTGTTCTTGCTGAGTCCAGAAGGTTCTCATCCAAGATTCTACAGTGCATGGCCCTGTTCACGTGGTGAAGTCTTTCTGTACCCTTAGCAGAATGTTTCCTCCTCTATGTTTGAAAGTGTGGATGGTGTTTTGGGGTCATATTCAGCATTTCTCTGCCTCCAAACACGGCGAGTCGAGTTGATGCCAAAGAGCTCAATTTTGGTCTTATCTGACCACATGTGTTCATTCATGTGTTCATTTATGTGTTCACTGGCAAACGTTTGACAGGCCCGTTCATTTGCATTCCAGAGCAGAGAGACATTGGTCCCAGCTCCCTTAAGATCATTAACAAGCTCCTCCTGTGTAATTCTTAGATGATCCCTCACAGGAATTCTTCTCTCATTCTTACCCCATAAGGTGAGATTTTGCATGGAGCTCCAGAGCGAAGGTGATTAACTTAACTTGTATTTCTTCCCCTTTTTGATTTATCGCACCAACAGTGGTCTTCTTCTCACCAAGCTTCTTGCTGATGGTCTTGTAGCTAATTCCAGTCTTGTGCAGCTCTACAATCTTGTCCCTGATGTTCTTTGACAGCTCTTTGGTCTTGCCCATTGTGGTGGAGATGTTTGAATGGAAAAGGTTGATTCTGTGACTAATGTCTTTTACACACATAATAAGTTGATAGGAGTTCTTTCTTAAAGGGACAGGACTAATTTAGGTGTGTGGGAGCCGGAATGTTTGCTGGTTGGTAGGGGATCAAATACTAATTTCACTTGTTCAAATACAAATTAATTTATAACCTTTCTTTAATGTTTTTTTTAATAGATTTTTTTTTATATATGTGTCTCTCTCTGTTAAAATAAACATACCATAATATATTATTATTACTGATAATTCTAGACTGTTCATTTCATTGTAAAGGGGTAGATTTACAAAGTCGGCATGGGATCAAATAATTCTTCCCCCCACTGTATTAGTACTTTCTGATGAGAATGATGTTCCTGTTCTAATATCAGCAGGGCCATCTAAAGTTCTGATGCAATGCCTGAACTGAATGGATTTGCTTTCAATTTTTGGATTTTCAACCCATTTCTTCCTTATTTGTTCATTTTCTCTTCTGTAATTCCGCTACACTAACCTAGTTATCGTTTATTACATGACCACTACCACAAAGCCTCTATATCTTTTTGAACAAAAAAATACAAAAAGAGCACTGCACAACCTGCCAAGAATGTTACTCTCTTTATTTCAGAAATACACGCCTGGCTTATTAGGAGTGCACTCCTTGTTCTCATCTGGCACACTAAGTAACATTAATGCTTGATCTGCAATGGCTAAAAATAACAAAAAATATCATTAGTTTTCAATAGATTTTTTGCATTTTTATTGCTGATTGCTACATACACAATCAGCATGGCATTTCAGACAAATGTGGCACAGCTGGTTTGTCAAATCAACAACTCAATTCCAAAAATGTTGGGACACTGTGTAAAATGTTATTAAAAAAGTAAGCAATGACCTGCAAATCTGATAAACCCATATTTTATTCACAACAGTACATAGAAAATGTTTGAACTGAGGATATAATTGAGGTAATTTTGAAATTAATGGCTGCAACATGATCCAAAAATGCTGCCAGTCTGTCTGGGTCAAAGCTCATTTTAAATGTACTAAGGCAAAGTGGAAAACTGTTCGCTGGTCAGTTGAATCCAAATTTAGATTTTTTTTTTTTTTTGGAATACATGAACACATTGTCCTCTGGGCTAAAGAGGAGAGGGACCATCTGGCTTGGTATCAGCACTTAGTTCAAAACGCCACATCTCTTATGGTATGGGAGTGCATTAGTGCCTGTGGAATAGGCAGCTTGCACATTAGGGAAAAACTCCATCAATACTGAATGGCACAAAATATACAGATTTTAGAGCAACAAATGTTTCCATTCAGAAAACATATTATTCAGGGAAGGCTTTGCAATATGAGAAAGACAATGCTAACTTCCTATTGTATCTATTACAATAGTATGACTTTGTAGTTGAAGAGTCTAAGTGATGAACTGCCTACTACACGTTTCACCATTTGGCGCATCATGAAACAAAAAAATACAAAGGACACCCAGAACATTTGCAGCCATCAAATTCAAAATTACTATTTTTTCCTCTTAAAATGGTATATATTCTCAGTTTAAACATTTGATATGTTTTTTTTGTTTGTTTGTTTTAATTGTAAATAGAATATATATTTACGAGATTTGCAAATCATTGCATTCTGTTTTAATTTACATTTTACACAGTGTCCCAACTTTCCCCAGGATTTTGAGTTGTAGCTCAGGTAACAAAAACAAAGTGGGTTGTATGGCCATAGCATTTTCCACACAAAATGCATATTGTGTTTGAGAGGAGGGCTAAACAACAACAACAACAACAACAACAACAACAACAACAACAACAACAACAACAAAAACAAAAACACCCTCTTACAAGGTTATTATGTGAGTCCAGTCTAATTTTCCAACGGCTCAGACATGTACCAAATGAACTTATTCAATAAATAGACATCTGCATTATGTGTGATGTTCTGATTACTGCACTGACAGTGCAGACCTATTCATCTCAACCACTAATTACATCTTGTAGCTTAACAAAGCCGCTTATTGCGCCATGTCCTCAAAGGTGACACGTTATTTAAATTAAATGTATTTAATTGGGAAAATTATAAAGAGTGCAGAGCCTTGGAAGAGGCATGCTTGTGTGACAGAAGGGCGAGGTGAAACCACTGGCACTCTGCCCATCTGCCCAGTGGGTGCTGATTAGGGCTGGATTCATTAAAGCCACCTGCAGAGAAGGAGTGTGCTGCTCAATCTTATGAGCACTGACAGCGATGATATGGTCAGGAACAATATAATGCGGTGAAGATGTCACACCAAGCGGATGCTTAAATACACATGCCCTCATGAGCCTTTACGTTTGATTTGGGGAGACCTTTGGGAAAATCACTATATAAGTAAATTCTAGTCTAAAATATAAGGGAGAATAAACTGATTTAGGAAAATGCATTTGAGGTATGCACTTACCTTTACTTGACCAACAAATGTGTTTGCCTGCTCTTCTAGAACAGTGAGGCTTTGAGGCAGCTTAAGGTCAAATATGGGGTCGTTGTCATTCACGTCGGTCACCAGTATGTTAACCTTGGCAGTGGAGGTCTGGAAATAAGAAAACATGAGGTTAGAACTCATTGCTTGGCAAAACCAATTCTTTTTTTCAGCTTTAATAAAATTTGTGCAATTGCCAGAGGTTTGAGGATTCCTGACCAATCACCAGAATTTCACTGCAGACAACAGGTTTTTCAAGAACACCATTATCAGTAGCCTTATGAGGAATATTCAGTGAAAGCTCCTCTGGAAAGAATAACAGCACTGAGCCTTTTTCAGGAATGTGTAACAAGGTTGGAGAAATGACTCAAATACAAAGCATTTTCATCTCATTCAATTTTTTTGTATTGTGCACTTGACTCAGTGTCAGTCTTTTTCCACATTTATTGTATTGCTGAACATTTCTTTAGAATTTCTTGAATAATGCTGGTACTGTACAGTATATTCCTGTGCTGAGATGATGGTGTGTGAATAAATCTAGCCCGTTTACAGCTGAATGAGATTAATTTAGCCTATGCTTGGCAGGGGCCCACTGTTTGCTTTCATAAACAAAAATCCCCCCTTCCACTGATTAATTTACACAGATCCAACAAAATTGATAACATATTTGCAATCATCATCAAGCTGTGAATAGAGCCTAATGAAAAATTTCCACAGCTGCTGAGCAAATTAGCATTTTCAAAGGCTGGAAATGGCAGCAACAAATCGGCGACCGCTGGGAAAGGCAACGATGAACATTTCACAACAGAGAAAAGGTATTTCGAAGACATATCTAAAGTTTTCATTCAGCTTTTAAATGCATGGTGGGAAAGTTAAAAGCAAAACAAAACAAAAAACACAGTGTGTGAGAAGGAAGGGACTGCTGTGGACTTTAGCAAAGCAAATTAGCATTTTAAAAGGCTGGAAACAGCAGAAACAAATCAGTCATTGTTTTCACTAAAAAATCTAACTGAATATTTTAGAACTAATATATAATATTTAGCAGAAAGAAAGTAATTAATTTTTTAAAAATTCAATACTAAGCACACATATGAATTGGACCATTTACATTTCCTTTGTGCCTAATCGCGTCATTTAAAGAATGTGGATTTAAAGTAAAATGACCACTTTTGGAGGCTCTGCCAGCTTAAGTGCAAATGGGCATTAAAGTAAAGGGGATGCACAAAAAAAATACATACAGTTCACTTCTCACCCCTCTGTATAAATGAAATATATAAATTCATATATGCAAATATATAAATTTGCCTCCTTTCAATTTCATCTGCAGTTTACAATAATATTTTGAAAGCCTTTTTCCCTAGTTCATTTCATTTATCATAGTTTTATTTTGCAGTGGGGGAAAAAATGCTCTGATGCATGAATAATACCTGCTATTCAAATTACAGTTGACACCGTACCTGGATTCTCTTCCAGACCAACGAGGCTCTATGACTAAGCCGGCTGTGATTATGAAATGCTTTATTGGATTCATTAATATAAATCCTCCTCTATTGTATATTTCCTAGAAATAATTTCCTGTCAAACACTCAGGTAGGTGTATTAGAATAAATGCTGTTTTAGTTAGTGTTTTAAAGTAGGTAAACAAAGTTTAATATTTCTATTCAGATGTCCAGGAGCATGATAAAACCTTAAGCTGTAGAACTCATATTTAATGCATTGAACTTAAATAAAACTTGAACAGTTTTTGAGAAACTGGAGAGAGTTCTGAGGAATACAAGAGCTACAGTATTTCCATCTCTACCTTCTCGTCTATCAGCTCAGTCTATTATCATCCCTCCACGCCCAACTGATGATAGAGCTCTATCACCCCCACACTGACACCCAGGTCTCTAATATCTACCCAGGTTAAGTACCAGGGGTGAAGGAAAGTGCAGTAAATTATAGAAAGCTCTTCTGGGAAGTTCTTGGTTAACAGTTTTAAAAGGTGCTGCGTTTGACAGATTGCGGTTGTAAATTTTTCATGCAGTGGTTATAAAGCCTGCTGAGTTTAAATTAAGCCGGTGTAACGCTTACCGTGAGCCAGGTGTGACAACGCTTTGAGGAAAAACACAAAAGCACTCGCTTTTTGGTTTGTCAGTAATGTTTACACAGCAGCATGGAATCACTCAATGTCTCTCATAATAGGGGAAATTTTCACACATTTCCATAAAATGACATTAAGCTAAGAATACGCTACACAACACATTTCCAAAAAAAATCTAGCTGCTTTTGATTTTTTCACAATTTCTTTCTCTTGTCACGGTGAACACTGTATTTTGGAGATTTTTGTGATTTAAAAAAAAATTATAATTTTCCTTGCCAATCAAAGTGAAGTCTGGTATTTTTTACAGGGTTGTTCTTCATGTTTTTATACACTAAATGGACAAAATGACTGTTAGATTTGTATGTGCTTTCTGAACATCCCATTTAGTCCCCACTTGCTTGTTATAATATCCTCCACTATTCTGGGAAGATGTTCCACTAGAATTTGGAGTGTGTTTGTGGGGATTTGTGCTCATTCAGCCATAAGGTCGTTAGGAAAGTAAGGTACTGATGTAGAGTGAGGAGGCTTGGGGTGTAATCAGAGTTCCAACCCCCCCACCATTCCCGAAGATGCTCAGTGGGTTGGGATCAGAGCTCACTAAAGATCTTCCATTCCAACCCTGTAAACCATATCTTCATGAAGCTCACACTGTGCACAGGGGCCTTGCCATGCTAGAACAGGTTTCTCTAAGTTCTATCACTGTGAATCTTACCCTTCAGTGCCACAATGCCTTCTACAAACGCTTTAAAAATCAGAAGGATCAAGATCGACTTGTTTGATAACCCATGTCACCAGATTATCTGTGCTAACTGAATCACGCTAATCAAGCAGCAAATTTGCTCATTCAAAAACAGACTCTAAAAGCACTAGGGTATACACACAGCATAAAAGAAAGCAGCTTTGGGCAAGAATTTAGACAGAAATCAGACAAGTATGGCTTAGAACGCTGATGCGATAACTCTGCCTCTTATTGAGCGGAGCAAGCAGAAACACCTCTCCTGAAGTGAAGGTCAAGTAGGTCAGCTTTACTCTGGGGTCTGTTTGCTACACAACTCTGCCCTAGACAGCACTTGAAGAAGGTATGTTTAAAAAAAAACTGCCTAATGATCGTATACTTGAAGAAAGGTCACTGCATATCAAATATTGCTTTGGATTTCTGGATTGTTCTTCGTGCCTGTCTAAACTTTTCTACACTGTAATTGGATGCAGCAAGAACAGGGACAGCTGCATGAGCTGCCAAGGAGAAAGAGGTGAGCATTTGATGGAAAGAAAGCTTTCCCACACTTTTTTTTATTATTTAAAAGTTGGCAACACATAATTATTTCCCCCACAGAGCATAGGGAAAAATTTCCCCGCCAATTAAAGATGAATCTGATTAAATCATTCTGGATGTGCATCGGGCACATGGGAGACCATTTGTATTCGTTTTCCATTAAGCTTGCACCGTTTAATGGTAAAGCAACCTTAAAAGGTTTGGGCATGCATTTCATGGCTCTGATGTGATAAATGTGCTGTCAGGAATCTGCTCAACTAGCCTGAGGTAAGCGGAGAATTATTTGGAAAACTGCTTATCAAGGCTTCCGATTACATTCGCTCATTTTGGCAGATGCTTTTATACAGAGCGATTTACAGTTGAGCCGAGCAGATGAAGGTTAAAGTGTTTGTGCAAGGCCAAAACAGTGGCAGCACTGCCATGGCAGGATTTGAACTTGCATTTTAACTAGTAGATCACCACCAAAGTTTCTTGAGTTGGAAGCTTACTGTTAGTCTTATAGTTAGACTAAGGCTGCCCGTGTGTACTTCTGGAAACTTTCGAATGGGACAATATGTTATGCATACACATTTATAAATACCAACACTTTTTCCATATACAGCTAGCCCCAGACTTTCATGGCCTAGCCTACCAATGAGTCTTAAGAATAATGATCAGCATGGGGTTGTATACTGTAATTTGTTGATCATTTAACACGACAGTACATCATTTAGGGAAACAGAGCAATTTACTGTACTGTAATGCACAAACTATACAATATATACAATACTGTATGTATGTGGAAGTGGGCACGTGAATGAGTGCTGGGTCAAAAGTGGAGGGCGGAGCTGAGCAAAACAATCAGTAAGAAGCACACCTGTAGCTGATGAGACTGATCAATGTGCTCCGTTTCAGTGTCTGGTGAGGCCAATAAAAAGGAAAGAGACAAGCCTGCATATACGCTGCCACATTTTGCATTTTACATTTTTTTTTTGTCGTATCAATTTCGTAAAATCAAATTGGGGACTACCTGTATTAGACTTTAGCCACTGAAATATACACAAGAAAATACTCAAAAATAAAAAGCATGGCATAGTGTTGAATTAAATAATCACATTTCAAGCACTTTTTGGGCACATTTATTAATACTAGATATTCGAGTAAATATTAGAATTCTGGCTTGAGACTAGTTAAACTCGATTTCTTGATTCTACACTGCCAGCTATGGCAAGCATCAACAAATCTGTACATCTGCTGACAAATGATGCCAGCTCACATTACACTTGAAATAAACAGAGTAAGCTCTGTGATTAAAGAACAAAAAATAGCCCAAAACCCCACTCTGCTCCTTTACCTCCATCAACACAGCATAATCACTTCATGGTAAGATACTCTATTCAGATCAGTCACAGCAGGCCTGTGGTGAGATGCACTTAAAAAAAGCACAGCAGGGACAATGAACTGAGAAAGACAAGTATCTTCTCAGTTCAAATATCTTTGAACTGAAAAAAGGACAATCTTTTCAAATTTATGTCCTGGAAAAAGATTTTCAACAACCAACAAATAGTGCCAGCTGCCATATCCATTTTTCTAACTGCTAACATGAATCTAGGGGTCCGTAGCATCTTGGAAAACAGCACTAAGGTTCATTCTGTTCATGCTTTACAGGGATTTGGATGAGTGACTTCTTAGTGGAAAGAGGATTGGATTCGAGGAGGTGTGACTCTCATCTGCAGCGCTGTTTGATTTAATGTCTTGGCCATGTTCTTACCCCGTCCGGTCTGCCATCAGAGGCAGAAACGATCAGTGTGTAGCGATCTGTGTTCTCTCTATCCAGCATCTTTCCCAGCAGCAAGAGACCCGACCTGCAAGGCATCAATACGTATGAAAACCAGAGTAGCAGACAAATAGGTTTTACACAAGTTTATGAGAGTCCTTTCATGGTGAACTACACACCTCTTGCTTGTTTGCACAGTGTGTGGAAAAATAAAATGGATAAAGGTTAAAAATGTAGAAAGAACACGCATCCCAAATAGAGACATAGTGAGTCATTACTTTTGTTGAAAATTGCACTAACAGGTTCATTTGTGCCTAAATAAAGCAGCATGGGAATCTGTCAAGCCATTTTTAACACTCTTAA
This sequence comes from Silurus aristotelis, assembly GCF_946808225.1. NCBI lineage: Eukaryota > Metazoa > Chordata > Actinopteri > Siluriformes > Siluridae > Silurus > Silurus aristotelis. The sequence goes on from NC_139585.1 coordinate 21,820,869, forward strand.
CCAGCCCTGTGCTTCACTGAGGAGAGCGACATCAAATTATAGCCTCGAGAAAACTTATATTACAATAGCCATTGACCAGTTAGATGTTTTTGATCCAGTGGGTATAGTTTCAGTATTTTTTCCGAGCAAATTAAGAGCTATTAAAGCAAAGCTGATACAGCAAAATGAAAGGGTACTCAAAACTTTGAAGAGGAATAAAATGTTAGGTTCCTGAAGTGGTTGTTCATGGTAGAACCGTAGAGAAAAATTAAAGGACTAAACTCAATAACTGTGTAATATGTAGGGCTAATATGATTGAAACAAGTAGTTATCTCTTTTAATCTTTTCTTAAGACCACTCCAATGATGAGATAGGGTCATGGCGGTGTAATTTGGTTTGTGTGTGAATCTGGAAGTAGGCGAACAGCTCAGAGTTTCCAGACGCCACCCAATGCCCACGCCAACGTTCAGTTTAATTCTGGTTTGGTATGCTATGCGGACTTTAGCTATAAAAGTATTAACCTTCGTTGGGTCAATGCTAGCTGTCTAGGCACGAATTAAATGTGTACAGAGATTCAGATATACTGACTTAGAAGTGGGTGGTGAGATTGTACATGTAAGAACATCAGCTAGCGATCTCCATGTTGCTTATTTGTTCCTTAACAAGAATTTGAAAAGCACAGATATATACAGTAAATATGGTGGAAAGCCAGGGAGATGAGGCAGCCTCTGGTATCATCCCAGAATATCTAAGACATGTTGCTGAGGAAATAACAAAATGCTACATAGCCTTTTATTACAGTACACGCCTGGTTAAGGCTTCTTTACTTAGAAAATAAAGCAAATAGACTTCTTCACAAAGTACAACGTAATTGAGACTGGATGAGTGCATATACTTGGGGTTGTTTACTGTTTGTCAGGTTAAACAGTTGTTTTTGTGAAAACGGTTATTGAGGGGACCCGGGTTTATTAGGATTGGCTAGTTATGGCTAGTGTTTCATTGAACAGCTAATATCAGTGAATAATCTCTATGGCCACAAACTCCTTCTGTATTTAATTCGTGACAAAAACAAATAGTAAGTGGCAACCTAAAAAATGAAAAACGCTTTGGCCCTGAGCCCCTCAACTATTTCCACAAGGTCTTAAAGTTTAAAACAATGTAAAATGAGAACATCTGCGTTTTCCTGACAAATGAAATAAAACTCAGCTGTTGGAGCAAAACCTTTTTTTTTTTTGGTGTGTGTGTATCCCCTTCAGTAAGAGCTTACGTTTGATTGAGTTCAAAGACGTTATCAGGATCTCCGCTGAGAATGCTGTACATAATGGGATCTTTTTCTCGGTCTGTTGCCTGCAAAAAGACACACAGCACTTTCATGTAACAATAAATCAATTACTTTTCAAGAGATTCAACATGGCTGTGTGCTAGTGGGTGAACGTGAACAGCTTGAGAAAAGTCTACAACATCATTTAAGAAATAAGTCCGAATGGAGCTCAGATTATTACAGTGTTTTGGAATCAAGTCAAACTAAGCTTTCTGAGTCAGGTTCATCTTATTCATTCACAAACTAATGATTTCATTCCTTATTGGACAAAGCATTGATTTTTCAGACAAGCTGGTCACACTGGATATGTTTCTTAACTAATATTACTTTTACCTATGCTGGTGTTTTTCTTATTTGCTAATATAAAAGCAAAAATCTTTAGGTTACCAAGTCAAGTGCCAGCATATCAAATGAAAACTTCAAATGTATCATGGATTTCCTTGTTAATTACTCTAACTGATGAAGGATTTTAGAGTTTGAGGCAGAGAGCCACAGGCGAGAATCATTCTTTCAAAAAAGGGCTGCGACAGGCTTTCTGTAAGATCAATGCTGCTGGACGTTACACATTACAGCTGCAGCATCTAAACAAAAGCTGTTCATAATCGCATACTCCTAAGACACGCAAGAACCTCTATGATAAATCTACAATCTGCGAGTAACTGGGTAATGTGGGTTTGTAATGTATTACAAATATTAATAAATGAAAAAATGATAGCTACAGCACTGCTGAATCTTGTTGGGTTAGGTGTTGAATTGATTCAATTCAATTCAAATGTATTTGTTTAGTGCTTTTAACAATGGATTGTGTCACAGAGGAGCTTCACAGAAAAGCTAATTACAAATACAAATTTTAAACTCCGTCTATGCCTAAATTATTGTCCCTATTGTGCCAGAAGATAAATAGTTTTTCTGTAACCTAGTGCAAATCACAGAGTATTATTAATCTACTCGATCTATTGCATTATAAATTGTGTGGTAACAAAAAACGCAGAGACTTGTATAGTAGAAATTGTGTGCAAGTGCTGATATGGTGACATGTATTTAAGATCTTTTGGAAGGAGTCTCCAGTGTCAGGGTTTTGTAACGTTCCAAAATAAAGCTGACACTGAAAGGCCTGGTAACATAAGTGCATTTTTTCATATTTACTTCATGGAAAAGAAAAAAATGGAGATTGGCAATGGGCTGGCCGTTTATAGCTGCTATAAAGTGCTAGACACTTGTTTAATGGTTGATTCAAAATGTTAAAGGAAACTGTTAATAAATAGAAAGTAAGAGGTTCCATTCTTTAATAAATTTGCTGTAAAATGGTATCCTCTGTTTGCTGTGTAGGAATACAAATTTTGGGATGTGCTTTACGGTATCGCATGTAATAATGTAATCACATGACCAATTGTGCTGTTATCATCAGCAAACCATTACCTATTTTATTAGCCTATTTTATATCCAAATCAGAAGTTAGTTCCTGCTGTGATAATCAGTCTTTATTAGCCCTTCTCCCTCTCCCTCTCTTATGAGATCACTTATAACCAAGACTTCTTCAATGAATATTAGATATAAATCAGATAACTCCAGCACATCAACAAATACAAGAATGACCTACTTAAACATCTCAATTTCTTTTAAGCCACATATTATGAGGATTAGTTTATTAGGAACTGTTCCTTTGAATACAATAATTTTGCAGATTTTACAATTTATTTGAATCGGTGCATCAGAATCAAGCTATTGTTTAGGTTTGTAGACAGGAAATACAATCTGTATCATATGAAAAAAATGCACAACTTCTGACCAATCAGTTTAAACATTAAACTATGTCGTGCCTTTGGTGCAAAATTTTAATCATGAACTTCAGGTGGACAGACCATCATATCACTGGTTAAAAAAGTCCTGAAGATCAGTCTTATGCATTGAAAAACTAGAGCCCTCGTATATTGTGATGCAATCTAAAACGTAGATCACTGACACAATTACTGGTAAAAAGTAAACTAAAATGTTAAAGTACATCCACAAAAAGCATTATTCAGAAAAAAGTAGATCTGGCTAGTGCATCTCACCTGCAGGTCAAGGATTATGGCTCCACTCCTCATGGCCTCACTGATCTCATGGCTGTAGATGAGCTGGGGAAAGCGTGGGGGGCTCTGGTTGTTTGGGGGCAACACCTCAATATACACAGTGCTAATGGAGCTCCTGAAGAGCACAGACACATAAAACAGGACTATTTTTTTACTTATTAAGTTTGATACATATAAATATTCATATTGATAATTGTTTATTCACTACCAACTGCTATAATAATCAGACATGACATATATTAATGCTGTTTGCTATTGAAGGTTTATAATTATATTAGCATCTGATTTTAAAAGACCTTGAAACATAAAAACTTGCAAAAGTGAATCCAAACAACAATTCAAACAGAAACCAAATTACAACAAACATTTTTTGTTATTAACTGTGGACTAAACATAGGGTGCAAATAGAGTGGAGAATGAAGTACAGCTGAACCAGCATGCAGCAGTGTAGGTAATGCAGTCTGCTGCACAGTAAGTGTGACTTTATTAGATGCTACGGTACAGTGCTATACAGACAGAGTTGAGACAAATCTATTAAAACAGTGGCACTCACCATTCGATCATGCTCTATCTAATTTATCGACTTCTGTTCAAGCCAAATAATTACACACATGCTGCATTCTTCTCTTATCTGAAACGGCTTTATGCCTGTTGAGCTACTGCTCATTTAATTCGCTGTCATTCTTTGGAAGTAATTTTATATATCAATAGATTTGGTAACACTACCTAAGGGTATTGCACTGCATCCAGTGGTCCGTATGATTTCTCATACGGACCACTGGATGCAGTGCAATACCCTTAGGTGATGAATGCATTTATTCCTTCTGCCATTATTACTCTGCAAGTATATTTGCCCGCCTGAGTATTCAAAGCATAGTTTAATTATAGGGTGTAAAACTAAAACATATTGGACACCCCAGTAAGCACTGCTAGATCAAAAGCAAGAAAGTAGAAGTTGCATCACACCACCTACAGTAAGCACTGTCACTGTCACTGTTTAATGGAGCAACCATCTCCATTAAAACTTAATCCGAAACAAGACAGAGACTAGTTGGGGAAGACTTTGTGAGGCGAACGGTACCTCTGAAGGAGTGTACAGAGTTTATTGGCTAAGACTATTCGAGACACAATTCAGCCATTTGAAGAGCTGTACATAAATGAGGACTGTATTGGAGTCCAACAGAGGTCTACCTCAATTAACCCCATTCCAACAGTGGAATACGGTGCTGGCAAAACCTGGGCTTCTTATCAAAATTGAAGGGGGGATATTGCAAAATAATTAAGTCAGCTAGAAACAAACTAAAGCTTGGGAAAAACTTCACCTTTCAGCAGGACATTGGTCCAAAACAAAAGGCCGAAGCTATGCAAGATAAAAGTTGACCATTGAATCAAAATCTGAACCTTAAAAATCCCAAATAAAATTGGTAACATTGATTGAACCTAGAGTAAAAACTCCTAAATAATGGGTTCAAATAGTCAGTTTTAATAATTAAGATTATAAATCAAGTTTAACACTTATGCAAGCAGTATTTTTAGTTGTATTTTTTAAAATGTTTATAAAGAAAAAAATTTGTCTTAGCAAATGTTGCCATACTACTTTGCAAATAAAAAATACCAATGGGAACAATCTATGTAAATGTCATTATTACACCAGAGTTATATGTTTTTTACAACATAAAGTATATAGGAAAACATTATTGTGCCTGAC